>NW_005842210.1:18405-20694 GCF_000455745.1 Alligator sinensis | reverse complement strand
TGCAGCCCATGCCTTACAGATGGCATCTAAGTTCTTGACGTCTCCGGCCCCCCACTGGGCCCCATAACCCTCCAGTCTGGACCCCAACTAGATCCTTCCTATCAGGCGGCCTACTCTACCCTCATTCTGGGCTGCTTAGCTCCCTGAACTCTTTCCTCTCTCGAGTGTGGCCCTCCCGGGAGCTTTGGCCACATTGGCCCTGGCCTCACCTCCAAGGCCAGTCGGAACCCCAGGCCCTCAGCTCTGGTCATCCCTGGCAGTGGGCCCCTGGCCCTTTTGACCCTTCCAGTCCTGGCCCGAGCATTGACCAGTTGAGGGTGCCTCAAGTCAGGCTTCTGAGCATCTAGCCCACACTCTCTAACATGGGCTCAGCTTCTTGGGCCTTTCTATGGGGTTACCCACCCGGTTGTGGGAGCTGGGGTTGTTAAGGTGTATGTATGTGGATATACACCCCCCACCCCCCAAGGCCACCATGCCCAAGCACCTGGATACTTCCTAATTCCAGCCTTCACGTGGCAGGCACCAACAGTGTCCTGCCATAGGCTGATAAATTACATACATCTACCAGCACTCATCAGCACGTCTATAAAATGCTTTTTTAAAGGTTTTTAAATCACTTACGGACTCCAGACCCTTGGGAAGGCATCAATTTCTTCTTGTGTATATTCATCTAACCTCTTGACGATTTGCCGTGGCTGAGGAAGCTCCTCTAAAAGATTCTTCTGTATGTTTTCTGGAATAACCTTAAATGGAAGATATTAATTGATTCTTGCTGGTCTAATTTTTAAACAACAAATCTTCCCTGCAGCCCTGCAATTCTAAAGAGGAAATCCTAATAAATATTTACTTTGGTAGGTAAGCTTTTCTGAACATTGTGCCAACAGTTATGATTCAGTGTTAAATGAACCAACCCATTATATAAGCATTACTGTTACCACAAAATAACATTTTAGTAGCACTAGTTGAGCCACAAGTAAAAATAAAAAAGACATAACATATCATTCAGCCCAAGGAATAATGTATCCTGAAGAGCTGTGTTCAGTCTTTTACGTAGCAACACACTAATCTTATATTTTAATGCAGATTCATATTAAAACAGACAAATGACTGAAAAACCTAATGCTGAAAAAGGCCTCAAAACACAACCACAGCATCAGCTGGAATCCCATTTCTACCACCCACAATCAACCATAGTTCTCTAGACAGTCGAATTCTTGTACCACATTCTAAGAACTGACAGTCTGGCTTTAGGAGACAAGAAGCCTGAGGAAGTTAAAAAAAAAAAAAAAAAAAGAGACCTATTACACACTTCCTAGAGATCAAACCTAGAAATAAACAGCAAAGCTATTTCATACACCAGTAACTGCCCTGATGTGGTGTAAGGATGGAGGCAGTCTCAAAGGCAACGAGAACTAAACCATCTAGCATTATATATTATAAATGATACTCATGGAAATTCCAAAAATAAGCCTTGTCCAAGAAACAAGCCCTGCAGAGGTTAATACAATTATTGGCAGAGTTATGTTGCTGTGCATTGGTCTACCAGTCTCGTAAAAATAAGGACGAGGACCTCTTTCTCCAGCTAACAAAAATGCATACTAGCAATCAAACAAATACATTTTCTGCATTTTTGCTGTACAAAGTACTTACATGAAAAAACGCTGTAAATTCTTTTCACTGCCCATTTTATTTTTTAATGTTGTATCTCAAGAGAATAACATATATGCCTATCCAGTAAGAGCCTGGGCGTTGGTAATCAATTATTCTATGACATGCTTCACAGTCGATTGGTAAGAAGACCTATATGCGCTTTTGGATTTTAACGTTGGTAAAAGTCCAAATATAAATAGGCCGTGGCTTTTCCCCTAGAAATCACAGTTTGGACACTCTTAACATTGTGGTCCATTACTTGATCTAAGATTCCTTACAAAACAATATAGAAAATCTGTTGTCACATTTTTCTAATGGGCATCTTCAGTTTGGTTAAGGCAGTGAAAAGAAATGACTATACATTAAGGCACGGAGTTTTTTGGATGATACCTTTTATTGGACCAACTACACAGTTGGGATAAAGTCAGACAAACTTCTGGATCCAAAGAATTCTTCTTTAGGTCAGACCTCATGAAGAATGCTTTGTATTTGAAAGCTTGTCTAATCTTATCCCAATGATGCAGTTGGTCCAATCAAAAATATCACCTCCCTCGCAATTCCTGCACCAGGATGGCTACACCATAACTCTAACACTATTTACATTAATGCATCTATAAACAATGCTTTTCTGATCAATTT
>NW_005842210.1:11029-18374 GCF_000455745.1 Alligator sinensis | reverse complement strand
TTTCCCTTCTGGATACACACATTTAATTTGTTGCTGATACTTAGCTTTAATAAATCCCTAGTGTAAAGCTGCTGTGTACTGGTTCTACACAGTACTATGAGTGTGGATTGAAGAAGTGATTCTTTTAAACATATGAATTGGATGAGCAGTCAGGCAACCTCTTATTTAGCAGGAAATGAGGTTAAACTCCCAGAATGAATTTAGTGAGTTCTGTCCCTCTTAGAGAAGTAAGTTTAAAATCACAACAGCAAAAATTCTTCCTAGTTTTTGTGGGTTTTACTTAAGCTTCAGGGATTTAACAAACTTGCCAGGTTTGGTCTATAGCTTGCAAACATCATCCTGTGAACTACAGAGCATTTCCAGTGTTGCTATCTTAAATTCTGAAAAATCAGTTCATGGAACCAAGGTCTGTTTATACAAAATCTTATTTTGATTTCTGGTTGTAAATAACAATATATAAATAAGCCCCCAACTGACCCAAAATTAAACCACAAGGGAAAAAACAGATGTGGACTGTGTGAGTACAAAACATACAAGCTGCTTTTTACTTGCCTTCCTTTAAAAAGAAAAGCTTCGTCTTACTTAAATCTATACTTCCCTGAAGTATGGGGAAACAAAACATAAATGAGCACGGCCCTCGACTTACATCTTCTGGAAAGAGGTGCAACCTTTGCATCATGGTTCTTCTGTGTAAATTCTTAGGGAGCATTCCATAAATAGCCTTTTTAACAATCTGCAAGAGATTATATATTATGAAACATTATAAAAAAATCAGCATATGAAACAGTTACAGCAATAGGACAGAAACAATGGGTAAGAAGTAGTGTGGACCAGTGATGCCCAACCTCTGACCACAGGTCTAGAAATTTGGCAGCAGGGGAATGACAACAGCATTAATTGCCTTGGCTTCCCCACCACTGGTTTCGAGGACCTGCAGGGAGCTGTGCAGACTGGATGACATGGTCCTGGGCGTGGAGTCATTTGACAGCCAGATCCAATGAACGGGGCTGGGCCGGTGGCTAGATTGCAGCCATGGACTAACCCTGCATGCTGACCCCATGCTGGATCTGGCCTGAGGGCTAACTCTACACGAGCACTCATCTGGCCTGCAGGAACAGAAGGTTGAGTACCACTGTTGTGGACTATTCCTACAGTCCTTGGATTCTGTTTCAATAATTACCTTTACAGAGAAGAGTTCTACCATCATCTGCAGATGTAGCTTAACTATTCTCAGAGGCCAAAGACTGGTAACTATTGTGAGAGCAGTAGAGACAGGAGGGAGTGAGACTAGGACAGTCTTTGTGCACCCGTTATCCCCAGTGAAAGAAGGCCCATGCAGGCCCTCCCAGGGTTAAAAAGGGGAAGCACCCCAACACCTTCTCTGATAGGGCTGAATGGAAACAGTTATGCAGCCTTATTCACTTACCACACCACTCACCTCATCTGTATAGAAGAGATTCCAAACATGTCTCCTTTAATATATGTTGTTATTTAATTGCTCAGGATTAGGGAGTATTTACAACTTTCCTAAATTAAATGATATTTTGATGTGATGCCTGATCAGTAGCACTGACAGTGAGAGAGTGCTGAGAACAACACTGTATGTCCCAGTATGAAAACTTCCATAGATATATTCGAAGATGAAGACTGGAGGTTTGAAATAGCTCAATAATATATAAGGTCTTGTTCAATACATTTCCAACATTTACCAAAGTTTAATAACATCACAAAAAGAAAAAAAGTGGAAAAGTATGGTTTAAATACTATTATACACATGCGCTCCTAGATTTAACATATCCTAATTAAGTTTGAACAAAATCACCAAATATTTCCCTGTATTTATGTTAACACCACAGTGTGGTGACTTCTTGTGTTTGTGTGTTTATACATAGTTAATGCGGCATGTCTTGAGCAAGCCTGAAGGAGCAAGGCACCTCACCAAGAATACTGCTGGACACATTTATCATGTGAATATTATTTTCTAGGTATAAATTCCAGATGAACAGTGCCACTTGTGATCATTAGGACTGAAAACAATTTGTACAACCTCACTATATAAACTTGTACAAAAAATAAAAGCATTTAATAGTTACACAGCTATTTATATTTACACAACTATACCTCAACATAAGAAACTAGTGTCACAGTGTAAACACTTCCTTTAACCTTAGAAAGGAAACACTGTGAAATATAAAAATAAGTAAAGCAAAATCCTTAATTCTTTAAAAAATGGAAACAAAAGAGGGTTTATAAAGCTGAGTTCTGAGCTTGAATTATACAGGGCTTGGTTTCCACAGCAGCAAGCACTAAAAGTTTCATTTCCATTAATGAGAGCATAGTTGCTCAGCACTTTGGAAAAGAATCAGACCTCTATAGATTCAACTTAGACTATTTAAAATTACTGAATACTTTGGTCTTTACATCATCTGTTTGTGCTGGGTTTGCCAGCTGTACATTGTAGATAATACTTCTCTACTTGGCAGAGATGCATAGCCTTTTAATTAATAAATATCTGCTACAGCGTTTTGAGATTGTCTGAGGAAAGACACTAAAAGTAGTGTAAGGCACTACCATCAGAGACCGTTAGATGTTAGGGAGACAGGATTAAGAGAATTGTATGCGTCGAAAGAGATTTATTTCTTCTAGCTACTGAGGCATTTTTACGTGTTCCCAGTGCGGCACCAGGCACTTTAATTAGAGAGCCATGCTAATTAAAGTGCCCGCAGGTCACATGTATCATCTCTGCGTGTCTCCATGTCGAATAAATGGCAGCGGGGCATTTTGAACTAAAGCTCATCAGACATGTTTTATTTCAAAGCACACCGCCACTATTTTGTCAGCACTGAGACACGCGGCAACGCCGATACAAGGGACACCCGAGGCTGCCGGAGCGCGTCAATTTCCATGCTCCAGCAGATTTGATTAATCAAGTCTGCTCCGACGCACTGGATTTCCAGCATGTTGGATAAAGCTCCCCACACGTGCGTAGGAGCCCTAAGATGTTAAAAATAATATGCTAGAAACCAAAATAACTTGGGACCTGAAATAAGGCTTCTTTTCACTGAAATGTTTTCTCTTGACTCAAAAGACATTGAGATCAACAAGACATCAGCAAAGCTGAAATAAAGCATAGGACTGACCCTGTCTGGATAAAAATAATCTCTGTAATAATGTAAACCTGTCTATATGTAGTAATTACTGTCAATTGAGCCATACAAATATACATGCATAACAAGCTATATATTGAACTAAACAGCATTTAAATTGTATACTTGCATAGATCATTCTGGATGAATTTGTAAACAAACACATTTGAATTGGCGTTGTTATCCAAAAAACAGATGAGGATTCAAATTATTCATCTGAAATGATTTTCTTCAGTAAATCCTGACAATCAAATTAGACACGGTAGCAAAACAAAAGAGTCAGGGAGACCAACAGTAGCTGAACCTTGTATGAGTATCTCTTTCCTCATGATTTAATTTTCATTTCATTCTCTTTTAAATCTATGTTCACTTTTTCTAAGGTCAGTATCCTTCCACCTTTAATTCCTCCTCTCTATCCTTAAAATAGTCCTATGCACCTCACACATCACTTCCAAGCACTGGGATGCACATTTCAGGGATTTCTACACTTACAATAGACTCCCCAAACTGTATCAACTCAAATTAAAGGCAAGGTCAGGCCCCACTCTGACATGTTACAATAGCAACCCAGTGACAAGGGCAACGTATTCCCTCTGGCTATCACTTACAGTCCCCAGCTGAAATGCATATTAATGACTTCCAACCTCTCCTGGAAAATGATGATATTGCAAGCTAGCCTTGGGCAACAAGTCTATCCTGGCTTAAAGGCAGTCCCTCTCCATCCCCACAATCTAGCAACAGATCACCTACTCCAGTTTACATCATGCCACAGGCCTAGGTGCCAGTTTGCCCCTCATTGACTCGGATTTCATCGCTGAACCGAGCAGTACATATTATAACATCCACAGTTCTTTCCCTTCCTCTTCCACCAATGTCATAAATGCCCTTACCCGATTACAGTGCCCCTCTGCTATCTCTATTACCCAGATGGAACAATTCCTACATAAAAGAATGAATGGACACAAATTCAACATCAGTTCCAGAAATGCACAAAAACTTGTGGTAGGGTAGAACACTTTAATGTCCCTAGATACTCCAACAGTAGCTGTCCTGAAACAAATGAACAAAACCATATAAAAATCAACTTGAATGTGAAATTGCAGAACAAGAAATCATCACTGGACTGGACTAGCAGCATACTTACATGTCCTGCTAATTGTTAACTGTCCCACTTCTCAACTGGGAGACTCTTTCTGATAACCTCTCCTAGCAGCCTCCTCCCCCTTGCACATTTCCCTTCTATAGAGACATTTCTTTTTGCCAGTCCAATCCTGGAATCTGATGAGTAGGCTGTTGCCTGTGGAAGCTCATGCCTCTCTAAACCCATTAGTCTCTAATGTGCTATCCTGCCCTGCCTTCTTCCTGTCTGCAGACTAACACAGCTTACTACCTCAATTCCAAGCACAAATTTATCTACTGCCCATCATTCTTTATAAAATGTAGTTAAACTGTAAGCAATTTTCTTTTTATCTGACACTTGCTTTTCACCTTAGACTGCATTAGAACTACTGTTTAATTCAGAGTATTAACGTGTAAGACTGCCTGGCATAGGATCTACACATCTATAAAACTAGTTGTTTAACGGCTTCTGCCCAGTAGAGTGATTTTAAAACACTCTGATGACTGTTATTACAGTTTCTCAAACAAGAGATGTTTCCACCAATTTTTCACTTTCCTCTGTGAAAGCATCTGGCTTGTTCTGTGTTAGAAGCATGATGCTAAGCTAGGTGAACTAGCAATCTATTCTGGTGTGGCTATTTCTGTTTACTAATGTGGTCCAATTTTTTTTTTAAAATCATGTTCCAGAAAGAAAAATTCCGTTTTAAAAAAAAGGCATGGTGTCTATTAAAAACAGCCACACAGGAAAAGAATTCATACTTTAAGAGTTCAAGTTAAACAAAAAATACATCTTCAGAAGACAAACTTCAGAAGAAAATTAAAGGAAATGCTTCTTCGCATATTGTACAGACATTCTGGAATTCACTCCGTATCTTAGAGGTCACAGCTTATATGAAAGATGGATGAGGGGATTGAACTCTGAAAGATTAAACGTCCAATAAGGATACCTGTCACTATACATGCTAAATACGGTAAGAATTACCTAAGCTTGTGCTCCAAGGTATAAGCCAGTTGACACAGCATTCAGGAATCAAATCCTCCCTATGAATATTATGTACCTTATCAGAGTTAAGAGTGAATACATGTAAAATCATTTTCATGTGAAGCAACAAGCATCCTTCACTGCCAGTGGGATGATACTGGCTCATCTGATCCAGTAAGGTCAATTCCATGTTCCTGTATAACTTAGCTCCTCCCATGCCATTTCAGAACTTGGGTACCACTGATGCACAAACCCTCAAGGGAAATCTTGTGACATGTTAATTTAACAATTTACATAGCTCATCTTATTTTTACATACTTTTCATGGTTATTCCATTTTTCTATGGTTTAAATAGAAAGGGCTGGATTTCCACTTGAACCAGGCATCTAGGCAAAAGAACAAGAGAAAAGTTCCTCTCTCTTAGGTCTGGCCTTAGGTACACCCCCTTCCTCTCAACCCCAAGTAGGAATGCAACGAGATGCCGCCTTTGCTTTACTAGTCCAGGTATACTCATTGGCCAGTGCAGCTGAGCTCTTACAAGTAGTTGTCACTTACTACTCAAACGGGGCAGAAGCTAGTACTAGCCAACTCCCACTCATTGAGACCAAAGAAAAAATGGGAGTAGCACTGTGATTCAAAGGTCCTTGCTAGTCAGAGTGGTTTCTAGAGCTGCTCCTGGGTGGTGCAATTTATAATGCATCTTCCAGCCCAGGACTCTGCCTGTGTAGCAAAACCCCCAGTTTTTCTTTTTTTAATTTATTTTAAAATGCATTCCCTCCCCTTCCCCAACCATTCCTGGCCTTTTCTCTCCCTCTCTATTCCCTATAGATAAGTATAAGTAAGCTAAGATGTAGGATAAGCTTTAATATTTTATTTTAGGTAGTAAGTTTATTTTTCTCTCCCCTCTTTGCAAATAAGTGCGCTGCTATTTTGATACAGATATCCACTGTTTTATAAGTGATGATTATTATGTTTGTATTGATTTTTTTTTTTATTTTACTGCTTTTATATTGTGTGATTACTGTTTAGGCCTATATATGTAAGTTAGCATAAGTCATGTCAAGTTTCCATCTTGTAATGTCAAGCCTCCATCTTATCTCCATGCCCGGTTGTATAACCTATGACTCACACCTACCCCTCCTATGTAACTTGGTTCCTGAATGAATGGGGATGAATGAGGGTGCTTGAGAGACAATGGCAGTAGGTCTAAAAATAGCTCCTTCTGAATGAGCAAACCATCAACACCAATACCTGGATCAACGACCCAGCCCTTGGAACCACCCTCAGCATTCAAGAAACAAAAGATGAGGCAATCCACCTTTGTGCTAAGGTTGCACATGCCCAGTAAGAACACCTGGAACAGGACTGACCTTGCCTGGACAGGCCCTCCCCATAGGAGATCAGAGGTAGTCTGCCCCATAAAAGGGGTAATGAAGACTGACTCCTTGGGATGCCCTCTCCATCTGGACCAGCACCATGCCACACCACCTATCTACCCAGAGGCCCTAACGGCGACCCCCCTCTGGACAACACCTACAAGGACCCCTTTCCAGCCTGGACAGGTAGCTATCACCCCCTACCCCCTCTTCAACCAAAGACTTGGACTCTGCTTTTCTTCCCTACCTGGAATCAAACCCTTTCCCTGAGTCTCTTTCTCCTGCTGCCATTGTGAGCACTTGTGTTTTTGTGTGTGTACGCGCGTGTGAACCAATAACTTGGACGACTACACAGTCTGGTGGGTGGCGAATTGGCTGGAGGGTCGCACCCAGAGAGTCAAAGTGGATGGGTCGGTTTTGACCTGGAAGGGTGTGGGCAGTGGGGTCCCGCAGGGCTCGGTCCTTGGACCGATACTCTTCAATGTCTTCATCGGTGACTTGGATGAGGGAGTGAAGTGTACTCTGTCCAAGTTTGCGGATGACACAAAACTGTGGGGAGAAGTGGACATGCCAGAGGGCAGGGAACAGCTACAAGCAGACCTGGACAGGTTGGACAAATGGGCAGAAAACAACAGAATGCAGTTCAACAAGGAGAAATGCAAAGTGCTGCACCTAGGGAGGAAAAATGTCCAGCATACCTACTGCCTAGGAAATGACCTGCT
>NW_005842210.1:8994-10523 GCF_000455745.1 Alligator sinensis | reverse complement strand
TGCCTATGCAGGGGGTCGGACTCGATGATCTATTGAGGTCCCTTCCGACCCTAACATCTATGAATCTATGAACTTCATGGGGCTGTGTAGCGTGTTGTCTGTTTAATAAACCTGTTATTTGGACCCCAGTTGCGTTTTGCTTTACTATGGTTCAGTCCTGCTCCAATCTCTGCTCCTCACCCCTCTAACTTCTGTCTCATGTCTCCCTCTCCTGCTTCTGGCTCTCTGTCACCCCCAACACCTGTCCTGAACTCCCCTCTGCCTCCAAACCCTCTGTTTCTTTGCCACTGCCTTATCCCCACTGCCTTTTCCCCTGAGCAACCAGGTTTCTGCCTCAGTTTCTTTCCTGGCTGTCTCTTCCTTGCCACCACTTAGCTGCCCCCCTCCCCCCAATATCTCAGCTGTCTGCCTCAGTTTCCAGCCCCAAGCTCCCAGGTTTCTGTCTCTCTCTTTCCTGGCTGTCTCCTCCTTGCCATCAGGCTTCTCTCCCCCCTTCCCCCCCCACCCTTGCACCAGTGACCTTGAGTAACCTTGGGGCCACTTGATCTTAAGTAACCCCAAGCCTCAGTTCCTCAGCCAGCTTCTCTCTAGTCCACCGGTTCCAATCCTTGTTCTGGCAACTTTCACTCCTTACACTTTAACTCTCTCTCTCACTTTAACCTTCCCCCAAATATCCCAAGTACCCCAGGCGCACACATACATACCGTGCCATCCATGTTAGGAACTTACCTATGTGTGGGTTGTATGTAGGTGAACTGGTGAGTGTGTGTGTGTATATATATCTATATCTATATATCATTGTATGCATAATATATGAATTAGTGATCTGTGTATGTTTATTGAGTGTGTGGGTATGGACAATTGATTTTTGTCTAACTTTTGGGGTGTATAGTGTATGTGCTTGAACTGGTGATAGGTATGCATGTGCCTAGGCTAGTTTGGATGTGTATGTGCCTGAGCTGGGGGTGTGTGTGGGTATCCAATTGATTTGTGTGTTTGTATAGGTGCAATTGTGTCACACCCTCCTGTCAGCGCAATATTGAGATCCTGAGAGTTGGCCTGACCCCACAGGGCAACATCTGAAGTCAGCAAAGTTCTAATTCTTTGATGAGAAAACACAGAAGGTTTATTAATGGAGTAAAACTAACAAAATTTTAGTACCCTTCCATTATAAAAAAAACCTTCATGACATAAAAGACTATCAACCAGAGACATTTACAAGGGAACAACGGGTTCTGATATCATGATCTGAATACAAAAGAAATATAGTGGAGTTTCAAAAAGAAAAAGGGAAAACTTAATAGAAGGTTATGGAATTTCGAGACAGGGTCTATTCTCTAACCATAACAGCCACATACGGATTAAATATTTAATAAAAATTAATACAAACTAATGCCTTCCTTATGAAACAGACTTTGCCTATATCATATTTTCCAATAAATGGAATTTCTCTTGATGATATTATAAGGGTTAGCGGTGATTAAATGCATTAAAAAACCTTTCATATAAACATGATCTTGGTAACAGAG
>NW_005842210.1:0-8984 GCF_000455745.1 Alligator sinensis | reverse complement strand
GGATCCCAGGAGGGGAAAGTTTTCTTGAAGGGCTGGGATCAGACTTTCCATGACTCACACTGCTGACCAACATTGGAGTTATAAGGTTGTTTATACTTGCCCTTCAGTTCTCTACTTGTGGTGCGAACAACCTTTAAAATCTCCCATCCTATTTAAAGCCAGTCCATCTAATCTATAAAGACACTAAAATACTGTCTTTCAATTCTTTTCTAATATATAGTGAGCACTGCCTTCAGATTTACAGCTGCTGGTTACATACCACAGGTTTACCTAAGATTTTGGGATTTAAAGGAATTAAGCTGCTGTACGACCTCTCAAATCTATCTATCTATATTTTTTCCCCATTTAACGTGCATTCAACTATTATCTCCAAGCTCAAGGATACCTTTGTTCAAACTGGGCAATTTATATATTTTGAGCTATTAAATGGACTTTTGTAAAGCCTTGAATGTTAGCTATGAAATATGTCAAAAAACAACAATTTGAAATGCATTGCTTAAATCTCCAATAAAATAAAAACACCACACACAAAACACCTGGGTCAGATCCTCAACAAGTCTCAAACTCCAAATTCTGCTTTAGGACCCTAGCAGAAATTGTACTTCAGATGCAACTAATCTGTGAATTGTGCCATAAATAGTAAATCTGCCACACGTTCAAGAAATTAATAGTGCGAAAAATGGGAAATTTTGCACAAAAGAAGTATAATATTTATGTGGCTGGTTTCCATTGTGCCTTAAATTGAATGTGTGGCGGGCCAGTGACAAAGTGGAGTTAGTTCAAGCCCCAGGTGCAGTCCCAGGGCTGGCAGTAACAATCAGCTGATTGTTCTGGGGAGCCTGGGAACAAGAACTTGGGCTCCCCCTGCACTGGCATCTGATTCCCTGATCCCAAAATTGCATGTCCTGCCATGCATGTATGGCATTAGCAAGAAGTACAACTGTTGGGATCAAGGATCACATTTGATTAATGATCCCAATTGATTAAATGAACGTGTGCAAAGGGCCCTAAACTACAGGGAGCTGTGTGGTTGCATAGCCTAAAAATGCAATACGGCTCATGCACAGACAAGTACATTATTAAGGTATTTAAATATGTTGATTAAACAAAGTACTAAAATATACAAGGATTGGATTGTAATTAAAATTTGCTCCAGTAAACCCCTACATTATCAGAGAGAAGAGAGAACATTTCATTAGCATGAAAAAACTTTTGATTTCACATTTGTTGATGGTTACCAACACTGCTTAGATTTCTACATACACACACTTATGCCATCCCCCCAAACATCCAGTTCTAAATTAAATTATACCACCCTCTGAAATATACTTGCACAGAGCTAAACCACTCTATGCCCTTAAGTGACATTACAAAATAAAATATACTGAAATGGCTAAAATAAGCTTTCTAAGACCTAGGAAGAAATGGAATTTCCACTCCAGGGAAGGCTAATAATATATCAGCCTTTACAAAAGATGCATAATACCAAAAACTCTTCTGAAAGGTAGAGAACAACTTGGAAAAATTCAGAAAGTGCGAGAATTCCCTAAATTGCAGAGGTATCAAAAGGTACAGTAGAGCCTGGATCATTTTAATTTGGGTGGTTTGCAACCTGCTTACTTTGTAGTAGGCAACCGATGATCCTCTGAATCCTGGTGTATGTGTAAGAGGTAAGTAAGGTGCCCGATGAATCCACTTGTACAGAGTCCTCCAATAATCACACTAAGATCTTCGACACGTACACCTAGGTAAGGAGTATGGAGGAGTGGAGGCTACCTGAGACTTACCATCCTCCTTTTAGACCACTGAGGCAGAATCCAAAGGCCAGACTGAATCCAGACATTCACTTACTCAATGGTTATAGCTTCTGCCAGAGAGCAACAGATGAGAACTGCTGCTAACTACCTAATGCCTCAACGAGGATGCATTTCTGTCAGGGTGATGTCCCTTAGCCTTCCTCCAACCAAGGAACATTCACGGGGGGAGGGGGGGGAAAGGGTTTTGAGGTGACCTATGCTCACCTTACTCTGGAGGTTGAAACACTGTGGTATTTTATAGAAGTTACCCTGCCACGAGTAGCCACCAGGCCCTCCAGTCCAATACAGTTATCATTAACAAGTGGCTTAGATGTTTGCTGTGGCTGTTTATTCAAAGATGCCTCTTTTCCAATGAACTGAAGCTCATCAGCAGTCCTGTGCAGCTGTTTGCTGTGGCTCTGCATATCCCCAGATATTACACAGTGTAATGTTGTAAAGCAGAGGTGTCCAACCTCCAGCCTTCCTGTGGGCCCCAGACCCTTCGTTCCTTCAGCCTATCACTCCCTCCTCCACCTTCCTGTCTACAGCAGGGCAGCTTGCAGACAGAAGACCCTTTGGCCTATGTGGCCTGGTGGTATGCAGCCTATGCAGCACGTGGACAGGGGGCCTGTGGCTCCCAGGCCACTCACAAGTTGGACACTGTCAACGCAGTACATGTTAGGGCTGTGGGCCCCAGCGGCCCTGCGCTTGACCTGGCTGGGCCATGGAGATGTGGGCTCACCTGATCCTGACACTCTGCAGAGGTCACCCAATTCTCTCCTGCCATGTCTTGATGTTGAAGGATACTTTATTGGGGAGGTGGTTAGTTCCGCCACGGTTTGACTTGGATGTGCTGGGCTTGGTTCTTCTTTTGGGGCTCCTATCTTCCCTATACCCCATCCATGCACCACCCAGATGTTAAAGCGTCGGTCTCGCCCTTGGATCTCAATGGGCAACCTCTTTCTTTTCTTTGAACTTATAGACTTGTGGTTGGTTTGAGCCCATCTCTAAGGTATGACGGTCACTTTGGCCCTAACAGTCACCCTGTCAGAGCGTCATGAATGTGAGAAGAACTAAAGTCTTTACGCTGCAGCATATTAGGCTCCAGAAGGCCCTGTGAGGAGGGGGGAGACTTCAGTGCCCTCTGGAGCCTAATGTGCTGCAGCACAAAGACTCTGCCAGTAAGCTGCAAGGCCCAAAAGACTGAGAGACTTACCTGAATTCAAGTTGCACATTCTGCATTCCTCTTTAGTTCTTCTCACATTCATGATGCTCCAACTCAAATGAGGAACTGAAAAGGAGCCCTGGATGGACTTGGCTCTCAGCTATGTGAAGGCCCCAGCCCTGGGAGCTCCAGCATCATTACCACTCTCGGTCCCAGGGTCAGGGTCCAGCCTAACCAGCTTCCTCCGCCCCCCCGGCAAAACCCCAAAGGAAAAAAAAAGAAAAAAACCCCCAGAACCTCAATCCGAGCGCAGCTGCCTCTACCATGGCCGGTTTATCTCCCAGAGAGACTTCCCACCAGCTCCTGCCACGTCTCCTGCTGCGGACTGGGCACCGGCATCTCCCAGTTTATGAGAGCTCATCCAAGCTGCTATGCTTGCAGGCAGCCAGCTCCCCTTCCTCCAGAGCCTCTCCTCCAATGTCCTGGTATTCCTGCATTGCTGCTCTCTCTCGGAGTCCATCCCGCCTGCCTTCTGGTCTCAGCGGTGGGCCACAAATACCCAAGCAGCTGTGGGGCAGTCCAATCCAGACCTAACAGCTGCTAATAAAGCATGGTTCCTGTGGCGTCTTCTGTTCTCTCAGCATTGCTAGCTCTGGAGAGGCAGGCGGGTCTTCGGTGCTGTGGATTCAAGCAGGGCTTTTCTCCTTTCTTCCTAGGAACCCCTGCTGTAGAGTATCCAGGTGGTAAAGTACATGACATTTACTTAAGTCCTCTTTTTACCACTTGTTTGGTGTTCTCTTTCCTGTTTGGCCATGCTCTTCTCCTTACTTAGGAAACATTGCAATGAGTTCAGCATATGAAAGATTGTATAACTTGCTGTGTGGGTGGTTTGTGCTGGATTTTCCTTGCTATATGAATGTTTTATTTGATTGTAGATACAGATTATGCTTCACTCCTAATCCATACCACAACACTTCTGTTACAATGTTCTTGAAATGACACCCTAAAGCAGTGATTCTCAAAGAGAGTGCCACAGATCTTTTCAAGGATGCTGCAGGGGGGCACATTACATTAGCTCTGTTAGGTCTACACACGATTCACAAAATAAACCCAGAGATATTAAATAGGAATCCATAGTGTTAAAAACTTTCTGATATTTGCGATCTTTCTGAGTTCTCTGCAATAGAAAAGATGCCCTATTATTTTCCATAATAAAATAAAAAAAGAGAGGGAAAACTAGGAGCCAGGATTATCCAAAGGGTGCCTTGAGTCTAAAAAGGTTAAGAACCACTGCCCTAGAAGGAGCATTAATTCTGTAAGTTATTAAATGACCCCTGCCCTTGACAGGACTGGATCCAGAATGTACAACAGATTTTATTTAAAAAGTTATTTATTTTTATCCAATGGATCAACCACCTGTAAAGCCTTACTGAGAGCTCCAGCTGCTTTTAAGATCACAAATGCAGTTCTAATATTCTCTCCACTCCATGAAATACTAATTTTATTCTCCACCAATCCAGGCTTTGAAGTTTAGCTCTGGCTTTATTAATAATCTCTCCCCTCACCATGGCTTTACAAAGAGAACTTTATTATGTTTGATGCTGTGTAAATGCCCCTTCTGGTATGTGCATTAATAGCCTTAGCCTACTCTCTCCCTTCTCTGAACCCAAAAGCATGGTCTTTCAAAGATCAACAGCAAGGATTGACCAGGCTTTCTGTTAGAGATTTTCTCTGGAAATGTAATGCAAGTGTATGCTTGTAAGTGATTTTTAAACAACATTCAAAAGCAAAATAGGAATGTTGAAAACTCCCTTATTTCAATGCCTGAAGCTGTGTACAGTGGGACATTGACAACACTGCAGGCTCTCTCACAACATATTTCCATAGTGTTAAGGCTTGTCCTGTTTAATAATCACTCTATGTAAAGTTCATTCTGAAGAATAATCATTCAGAAGTTTTTTGCCAGTGGCAACACAGGCTCTGTTAACACTATAAAATCTGACCACCTTACATATACTATTTCGCATTTACCTAATTTGAAATTATTTTACATTAATTTTCACTTGATGTTCATGATGCAACTAAATAATGATAATATAGTTTCACATGTTTTTAATAATAAAATAAAATTCTATTTGGCAATAATTATTTCAGGCATTTTTCAAAAGTGGGTACCTGGATCCAGGGCCGTCTGTGGGGAGGGTGGTGGGGGGGTGAATCAGGGTGACTGTCCCGGGCCCCACGGAGTGGGGCAGAGCAGCAGTGGTGCGGAGGCGGGCAGAGCAGCGGCTCCACATCCAGCCGCTCACTTCCCCCCGCCCCCGATGACATCGGCGGCAGCAGCTTCTTTGGGTCCGGGGCCTGGATTGGAGCGGGGGTGGGGCCCTGCATGTGCCTATTTGCCCTGGGCCCTGCACCCTGCTCAGGTCAGCTCTGCCTGGATCCTAAGTCCGTAGTTCAAATATTTAACCAGCAGTGGCCAGATTTTAAAAAGTTTTAAGTATGATAAACGCTGAGAGTTGCATGTGTAACAGAGTCCTGGCTGCAACTCTGTTACTAAGAGGGGTTGCCAGCTGAAGACAATTAACACGGCTGGGAAGAGAGAGACACCACGCCTGTGGAAGCCAATTAGGCTCCAGAAAGAGGGATAAGAGGCAGAGAAGACCTCCCAGAAGGCGCCTTCGGGCACTGGCTAAGTGAGAGACATGGGTAAGGAGCTTGGCAGCAAGAGGCTCCGAAGGAGGCTCCGGGGCAGGGACTCACTGGTGGCAGCAGACTGACCAGGTAGACTCATCCCGGAAAACCCCAGCTTCAGCGGTGAGTCGCAGGGGACGGAGCAGCGGAGCGGGGAGTTTCCTAACCAGGCCGCGGTTTCCTAACCAGGTGCTGCGCGGGTACATGAGAGAAAAAGGGGGTGGAGGGGGAATCCCTCGACTCAGCCCGGAAGAGACAGAATCCCTACCACTCACTGGAGAAAGTGAGGGTGGGGCCAGAGTGAAAGCCTGAGGAGGAGCCGGGCTCTCCACGCCAGCATGAGATACGACGGGGGAATCCCAGGGCCACAGTTAATCAGCCGCTAATGAGGGAACTAGCGGCTGATCACCGGAGCTACACAAAAGACATGCCGCCTGAGGAAGTGGGGGGGGGGGGGGGGGTTGTCTCCTGCATTGAGACTCCCCTGAGGGAGTCTCAAGCTGCCTCCCCTAGTAGGGAGGTCTTGGATAAGTGTAACCCCAACTAAGGGTAATAAAGCACTCTCACCAGATATCGGTTCAGTGTAGTCCTTCCTACGGGTACCTGCACGGTTAACACCTCCTCCCCTCCCCATTTGTTTGAAGATCAGAAGTCGTGGCAGGCGAGAATCCTGGGGACAAGGGGGTACCCATAGCGGACACGCTGACAGCATGTACACCTTTTGAAGTCTTAAAATTCCTATGCTTAGGTGTTTAAATAGACTTTGGGGATCCCTACCTAGAAAATACTGGTCTTAAATTATGCAAGTGAACTGAAACCTCTTCGTTCTGTTTTAATTTTAAAAAACTGTCCTTGGGTTCCAAATACTTGCTTCTTATAAATGCAGAAACTGGATGTGTATAATCACCCATATTTTGCTTTCAAAAGATTTCTTAACCCTCTTCTACCCAAACTTACTTTTCTTTGTTCAAATTTGGCAATAGATTGGCTTACCTTTAACCCCAGATCCCTAACAGGAAACTCAGTTTTGTGAGGTGAAAATGTGATTTCCAAGGCGAGGCTTGATGAGTTTAAAAACATCTTGAAATAGCTACTGCTAAGTCTTCAAGGGGGTAGGGGGGAAGGATAATTCAAAACTTAGCAGATCAACTTCTGCATTTGTTAGAAATACTTAAATTTCATCTTGTGATGATGATGCCTTATAGCCAAGAAGACAACAGATTTGAATAGGTAAGATATGATCAAACAGCTGTTCACAAGAAGGCAGTAATAAAGAGGTAAGTGCAACAATACATGTTTACTAGCTGATCAGAAGTCATTTTTTGAAATCTGACTTGTAATTAGAAGGCATATCAAGACCAATAATTTGTCTAGGAGATACTCTTAAGGTAGCCAGAAAATTGAGTTGAGCATGAACATAGTACATACCCTGTAAATGTATCTCAGCCCTCCAAAGTGACATTTTTAACTTGACTTAAAGACATCTGCAAAGTGACTCATATTACAGGTTGAATCAAATAAATTCTCAGCTTCCTTTTACTTTACTGAGAATTAATTGTCCACAATCTAATCAGAACCAGGAGGCGTATAAAACTAAAGTTTGTTCTCAGTCAAAAGTGGAAAGAAAACACAGAGGAGTTCCCTTCCTGTGTTGCAGAGAGAAATCCTTTATTTTGCCACATCTGTTATAGTGTGATTAAGTCTCTCTGTAACTGAAGAGACCTAAAACATTCTTTTTTGGAGCTAAGCCTTACTGTTCCTCTTGGAAATCTTCCTCTGTTCAGGGGACTGGATTCTGATCTACTGGAACAAGAATGTTCAGTGAATTAAAAGGACGAAGAAATATCCAAGTCCAACACATCAGATCTACAAATGCTGACGGTAAAATCAATACTGTAGAGGGATCAAGATGCTGAGATCTACTTGTTTAGTTTTTAAATAAAGTCTAGAAACCTATTTGTTATACTGACTTTTCCTAGTAGTATTATTCTGAAGTGTGAAAAGAGACCTGCTTCAAAAGCAAAAAGAGAGGAAGTAGGACAGGGCAACACTGTTAGGTGGAAACAGATATCGCCTGACCTCTCACAGCACAAATGCTGGGCAAACTGACATCTATGCCCTTTGTTGCATCACATGAAAGGAAAATCAGTGGGACAACAAAAGGTGTTAATAGATTCTGCCACTTTAATAAGATGGATGTCTTTTATCTGTTGTGCATTTTGGCTCAACCAGACTTGTGCCCCAGGTCTAGCTGATTGAAGAAAGCAAGGAGATCATAGTGTCCCTTGTCCCAGATCTTGAGGGTAGAAGCAGGGGTGATGTGCGTTTCACCCAGTGAGGCAGATCACCTGTGCCGTGACACACCGTGAAGTTGCTGATCTGCTTCATTGGTGACGTCTATTTCTAGCCTTAGAAACTAAGCAGAATAAAGAAAAGGCCTTTTGAGCTTGAAGAACCTATAAGCTATTAAAAATTTCTATTGAGGGCACTGATAGGAGAATGTGTTTAGATACTCTGAACACCTCTATTTCCTCCACAGGCAACTACATGTACCATGCATGCGAACAACCTGAAAAGGTAAACTGGTCAGACTTGTCACTTCTCATGCCATTACTGTTTTTACCTATCCACTGAAGAAAGAACACCCTGCAGGGATGGTAGAGAAATTAATGTACTGGTAGAGGCGCACCGATACATTGGTCTGGTATCGGATCAGTACCGATATAAAGAAAGCTGGCTGTATTAAATATCGGCCTAATGGGGCCGATAATTTGGCCAATGAATGTATGTGCTGTGCGCAGCCACAGCGCAGCACTCAGCCAGTGAGGAACACAGACGGCAGTGTGGAAACCTGCCTCCAGCTGGTAAGTCTGGTGTGGTGGAAAAGGAAGGGGGAGGGAAGGGGCGTAAGGGGGCAGATCAACACCCCCCTGCGGTGAGGGAGGAGGCAGGGGTAGATGCTGCTCAGCCAGGTGGGGAGGGGGCAGAGCTGCAGCTCATGTGGGGGGAGGGGAGGCAGCTACCGCAGCTGCTTGTATCCCAGGAGGGCATAGGGGGGCGTGTGCCTCCTCGATCTGCATGGGGCAGGCTGCAGCCAGGGCTGCGTGGGGCTCTTCTCAGCAGGGCCTGGGCTCAGAACAGATGATGGGCTCAGAGCAGGCACCAGTGGTGCTGGGAGGATGCTGCACCCACCCCAAATTTTGCCACTGCTCTGATCCCAGCCCTGCCACCACCAGCTGCTCAGCACAGCCCCAGCTCAAGAGCCGGGTCTGTGCCAGGCAGCTGGCGGTGGTGGTGTTGGAAGTGGAGTGGCAGCAAAATTTGGGGTA
>NW_005842209.1:1977033-1983516 GCF_000455745.1 Alligator sinensis | reverse complement strand
ACTGCTGGGGCCAGGCAGGGGGGCCATTGGGGTGGGGCTAGGTGGGGGGGCAATCAGAGAGTGGGGGCTTCATGTTGGGGCTCTGCCAGGAGGCCCCAAAGTCCCCACAGCCCCCGTTGCAGCCGGTGTTGCAGCCCGTTAACGCAGGGGTTTTTTTTTTTTTTCAAGTGCCAGGAGGCTGGGCTGGGCATGGGGATGGGGCCGGGCAAGGTAAGCATAGGGGCTTCTCCCGCAGCTCCCCCTGCCCAGGGAGAAGCAGGTACAGCCAGAGGAGGCATGGGAAAACCTGCAGCCACCCAGCTGTGCCTGCCTCTCCCTGACAGATCCAAATCTCTCCGAATCTTTTCTGTATCGATTCAGAAGCTTCAGGTTTGATTTGGACCTTTTAATGTGTCTCCCGATTTGATATGGATTCAGAGATTCGGCCACCGAATCAGGCCGAATCTCCTTCGAATCAAATCGGTGACTGAAGCTTCACATAGCCCTATTGACAAGCACAGCCTTGACCATAGAGATATTTGCTCCACAATACTTACGCCTGTGAAGTGAAATTAACTGAAGTTAATTTAGCTTAGCCTCTAGCTGTTGTCTAGAAGAAGCAACTTCAAGTTATCTAAGTTACAAAAATGCTTGAGGGAGTGTTACCATTTGCTTCCTATCATGATATAAAACAAAGGGATATAATGTTTAAGAAATTGAAACCAATAAATTTAGATGGGTATATACTCTTTTACATGGTGAATAAGATATTAATTGTTGCATGAAATCGTTGAGGATTTAACGACATGAATAACATTTGCTGCTACATTAGCTATATCAGGAAGTTATAAGAAATACCAGTCCTTGTGCTTCAGGCTGTAAGATGATCTCCTGTGAGATTTGAAAAAGATCCTTCTCCAACCCTTTTGCCATTTCCACTGTCACCATATCATATTGCAAAGATTGGAAAGACCACTATAAGGGACATTGAGGCATCAGGTATTGGTCATCAATAAGTACCAAAGATGGGATTTTGAAGCACCAGATATCCATTCTGTTATGAAAACTTTTGAACTCTGTGTCACAGCTATAATGCTACCATTTCTCTCAAATAGAAAATAATAACAACAACAAAACCCCCTTTAAGGCTTTTTTATTCCTGGTCAAAAAATAGATTGATAATGGGCTGTTATAAAAGCTTTTTGTTTCATTTTGGTTTGTTTTTTTCATGCAGAGGCTGAACTACATTTGCAAAGTATTCCATATTTTCATAAAAATTAAAAACCAAAATCTTGCATTGAGAATTTGTTAAAATACTTCCAGTAATTTAACATTTGAGGGGTCCTGACACGATAGCAACTTTTAAAAAGTCCATTATGATGATCTAAGTTTGTCAAAACTGAAATATATTATTATGTCAATGTTGCATTAGAATGTAGGTGAGACCACTGTTATCGCTATGACAAGTAGCTGTAAACATTGACAGTCTCATGTTGTGATTTTTAGTTCTGGTTTGCCTATTGAGATGTTGTAAATTAGGACTGACTTCAAAGTTTAGAGGTTGGAGACCAGGGCTTGAATACCGCTAGTCCAGTGCTTGAAAACCCCTGGTTCAGTTTCCTGCTTCCCAAGCAGATGATACAGAATCATAGTGGACAGGTTCCTGGGAAGGAGAGAGAGGAGTATTTCATGTTTAATAGTTACCTAGTCCAGCAGATCAGGAGCAGTAGGAATTATGGTCCAGAAAAAAAGTTTGCTTAGACTTTCTGGAGTTAGTTGCTTGGACTTTCTGGAGTTTCTGCATCATTTTGCAGTGTGTGTTCAGGCAGGTGGGATACATTGGGGAAAAATAAGTCTTTCTTGTGGACCAGATGAATGACAGGACATCTCTGTCCCATACACACATAGCCTAGCTCTGGATTTTATTTATTGATCACAATCCCCTGCCATCAGGAAGAGCACAGCTTATGTCTGAGATGGGAAAAATGGAACACAATATGAAACTCATGTGCAGTGAGAAATTAGATAAAGCCAGGCCCGAGTTGTGGAGATAGGACCAAGTATATGAAATGAATATAGAAAAAAAGTTAACTATTTAAACTGGCAAACATAAAATCAAGTTTTTGGTAAGCTGATTTGTTACTGTGTGACAGTATGTATATGAGCTGTAACAGCACAAGGTGTAATGAGTAGGCCTGTAGTGATATTTGATAAAGAGCAAACATCTTTTTTTTTTTAAATAAATCATTACCAAATTTGGGACTGGGGGTTCTTTATTGCAGGACTGCTAGCATTTTGATTGAAAATAAAAGTTATATTAAGCAATAATCTTTCATCCGCTAATATTCTGGCAGTGCTCTCTCAAACCCTGAGACCTAAGGATCCACCTGCTTGCTGTTTTACAGCTGCATTTTTGTTTTGTTCTAAAACATTATGTATATTGTGGTTCTCAGCATAAATTAAATTACTCAATATAGAAATCAAAACAGACAATCTCCCCATTACAAGCCTTGGCCTTCCCAGTAATGGGTTCCTCCTGATTTGATGGCTCTCTTTCAAAGCCAGAAAGACTTGGTCAGATTTTCTTAAGAATTAGTCCTCATTTATCTGAAACTAGTTAGTTTTAAACTTTCACATGACATTTTAAACTTAAATTCCACTGTCTGCCAAAGTCTAAGTACTTCTTTATTCTTTCAACCCATTTCTTTTTCCCTTCTCTGCTAGTTTTGACTATCTTTTCAGACTCCCAGGCTCAGTTTTTGAGTTGTTCTTAATACACCATATCTGCTAGGTGTTGTGCATTTTATGGGGCATTCATTTAGCAGGTCTGCCATGCCTTTCAGTCTAGTTAAGATGGTGTTATACATTTAGAGTGTGATACATTTGGACCTCTGTGGCCAAGTGGAATGTTCATTGAATTGCCAGGCTAAGTCATAAGACTGCATTATATCCCACCTTCTGCTACTGTATGCTATAAATATCTTGGTGCACTTCAAAGCCCTTATTATTAAGTAAGGCCTCATAATTTTACACCATGGAAGAATGTCCATCATTCATTCATTCATGTTGCAGAAGTGGTAATTGTGAAGTTGCACAGTAGCGTCATGGCAGAGTGTTCAAAGCATATTGCTGTAGTTTTTGTGGTATGGGTTCAAACCCTGCTTTGCAGTCGTGCCAAAGGCTGAGTTGACTCAGCTGTGAATAAATTTCTGGTCATTTGGACTGATGAATTAATGGCAATCAAATATCACTACCTTGTGTTCTCTTGATTATAGAAACTGGCATGCTTTAACCATGGTGTAAAAGGTTCAAAAAATCTTTATCCCAGCTATGAAAGATACAAGCTTCAAGCAGTTTGACACACAGCTTTGCAGGATTAATGTTCCAAATGATGACTATACCTGTGCTGTTTATAATACTTAGATCAGGGGTGTCCAACATATGGCCTGTGGGCCAAGATCTAGCCCACAGAATAGTTCTAGCTGGGCTGCCATTGTCCAGTGAGCTACCGGAGATAGTGGGACATGGCCTGCCACAGATTTCAGGGTTCCTGGACCCAGATTGATAAAGCTATCAGCAGCAACCCCTATTTTTTACTATAGAAAATAATAGAGCAATGCTACATTGCAGAGGACTCAGAAAGACCATAAGTCAGAATGTTTTTAACACTGTCGATTCCTATTTGAAATCTCTGGGTTTATCTTATGAATCGTGTTTGCAGAACTAACAGTGCTAACATTTTGTGGCACCCTGAGGTAGCCTTGAAAGGATCTCAAGGCACCCTTGTTGAGAATCACTGATCTAAAATCTGTAGGTTTAATTCCAACCAGTCAGCCAAGTTGTGCAAAATAATATGCAACTGCATACTAATGTTGATGCACATAGGAGCTGATTGAGACTAGTGTCTTTTACCAGAGTTAAATCACACCATTTGCAAAAGTGTACAAAATAAATGTCTTATATTTGCAGAAAATGTCAGATATAGAACTGCATAAAATTTGGCAACAATAAACCTCTGTATCCAGGCTATTGCCAAATCCTGCTGTTTTTTACATAGAACTGCAACTGACTTAAAATCTATCCTCCCTCTAGTCTCAAGGCCAAGATGCTTGTTATCTACCTATTGATTGTTTTTTCTCTCTAGCCTTATTGTTTCTCATCCAGTAGCCTCCATTCTGTTCAGAACACAACTATTAAAGTCACCTTCCTGATCTGTCATTCAGTCTTTAATGTTCCCTTCTTTGTGTACCTTTGGTTGTACCTCCTTCCCTTGTTCATCAAATTCTAGATTCTTGATGTATGCTTTTAAGTTTAACATAAACCTGCCCCCACATGCATTTCTTCTCTTGTTTTATCCCATGCTATCATGCTCAATTTGTTCCACCAATGAGCCTAATTTCCCTTTGCCCTTCTTCCCCTTCTTTCTTCCTTCCTATTCCCTTTATCTTGGATATCTCTGTGTACAAGACTTTCTGTCTCTAATCCCTTTTGAAAATTCACTTCCTTCAGAGTTGCATAAATGTGAGCCTATCATTATGCTACCACTATCTCAGCACTGGACCTCCATTTTCCTCACATATTTTCAAGCAATAATTACTTGATAATTGAGGCTGAAGCTGCCTCCTCACTATATATTGTATTTGCTCAAATATAAGAATATCCTGAATATAAATTCCCCCCCCCCCCAATAATTAGATTCTTTATATGGAAAACTTATAAATTTGTTATAATTTTCCTGGTTTAGAATCTAATTGTTGGAAGTTTGCCTTGAATATGCCCCCCCCCCCATCCCCCACTGCTACAGCAGGAAAAATAAATCTGGAGGGGTTAGGTGGCCCCCTCAGCTTGGCCCCTCTGTGGCCCCTTCCCACCCCCTTACTGTCAGACCCTGCTCTCAATGAGCACATGGAAATGAGGGGCAAATTTGAAAACACTTTAAAATAAACGTGCCTATAGTAATCAGTAACTATAGATAATAGATAACTATATCATTCATAGAGTTAGTTCATCCAGAATTGATGCATTTTAACTTTTTTTAAACTTCTGCAAGTTTTAGCACAGGTACTCCATAAATACACTTTTGAGCAGTACTTTGGCACCTTCTTAAAATGTAGTACAATTTTTATTTTTTAAGCACAATTTTTCATGTCCCAGGTCAAATAAGCCAGATCAGTTCCAAATCCTTTGAATTACTCAAAAACCATATGTGGCCCTGCTACCAGCAAATATTCTCCACCCCAGACCTTTCAGCCTGGGGCTTCAGATACTTCCAAATCTTTTGGCAAGCATCCTATGTGCAGGCCCACGCCTGAAGACTTAGCGTTCGGATGCAAGCTAGAGAAGTATCTCCCACTTCCATGAAGTCAGCATGTAGCCAAGATCCGCTGGAAGCTGGCCAGTGGGATACTAACTACGAGGCTCTCATAGGGAGCCCCATCTGCAAGCAGACAAGGGTATACTCTCCACTATACAGTACCACTTTAATTGCATTACCTTGATCACGATATTGCCCCTACATGCATAAGTCCAAAGTCAAAGACTTCTGATTTATGACATAGTTCATTGGGCTGGGCCCCACCAATCAACAGCATTTCAAGCCATGGTAACCTCACAGTTCAACACTGTTCAGTATGTGTGTGTACTCCAGATACTCCCCACAGAAGATCCATGTGCTAATTAGCCCTACATTTATTACTGAAATTGAGTGTTCTTGGCAAAAGTCCTGGGATCCTCCAAAAATGTATATGTAGATGAGTTGCAGGGCAACCTGGTCCAGCTCTACCTCCTAGAGGGCAGGGCCACACTAATCATATGCAAAGGCTGAGAGAAGGGTGACAGAAATTCTGAATGGTTTCAGGCTCTTTGGGGATGTTTATCAGGCATTTAAGGCTGGTGAAGAAACGGGAATCATTGGTAATGGGAAAGAAATCATAGCTCAGCTGTAAGAGTGAAGTGGAAGTTGAAATGTTTGCAATGTAGTGGCTCACCATGACATGAAAAAGAGTCAGTACTGAGGTTGAGCAAAACAAGCAGTACCATAAATCTTATTCAGATGGGCTGCAATAATCTATTCTTCTGGTAGGTTCCCATTAGTATGTTTGCCCAATATGGGCCATGTGTTTCATAGCTGTGCTCAGTGTTGGCTGCATTTAATCAGCTTCATAGTTGGTTTCCCATTTCCTTAATGGAAGCAGTTTAATGATAAACAATGTACTTGAGGTTCCTTTGTATGAGAATGTAAGATGAGGAGCTTTTTTCCCCCCTGCTGACTCAGGGGGGAGTCCCATATTCAAGTAAATACAGTAATTTTCTACTTCCACATGACTTTTCCTGATGTTCCTGTTATTTCTAGGGTAGACATTTTCTTGCATGGAGATGTGCTGCTTTGTCCTGCAATTGGTGGCAAAGTGATATAGGAGACTGATATGAGGTGGTGGGGCAGGGAGGTGGGGTGAAGATATAATGAGACTTTTGAGATGTTAGGAGCAGGAAATAAGGGAGTGC
>NW_005842209.1:1961015-1977002 GCF_000455745.1 Alligator sinensis | reverse complement strand
TGCAGAGAACCACAGGAAATGAAGATGTTGAACTGGGGAACATGGAGAAGGGAAGAGGAAAACAGAGCTTTCCAATTCCTATTCAATGAATTCATACCCAGTGAAATGCCAGTACTTAATGTTTAGGTTCCCTCTGTGTGTGTGTGTGTGTGTGTGTGTATGTGTGTGTGTGTGTGTGTGTGTGTGTGTGTGTGTGTGTAATGCTGTGCAGTTAACAGGGCAAAGTTTAAATTAAGAGGGTGGTGTAAGTCAAGAAATGTAGGACAATGAAGGATTGCCTACTAACAGGGAGTGGGGTTTAGGGTTTCCTTTGTTTCATTTTGTTTTATTTGAAATATATAATATTTTGTAGAAAGATTTTTTTGTAATACTAACTGTTCTCCAGTGAAAACATTATTTCACTCCTAACTTTTTAATGACAATCTACTACTTCTCCAGGTACCAACTCTCATTTTCATATTCATCTTCCTATTCTCTTTTTATTTTTACATTTAAAGTTTTTCAGGTAAAGCTATGTGAATTTTTCTTTACACAAGTTTATCCTAAAAAAAAAATCTTACTTTTTTGAGCTTAGGCAACAGGAGGAATTTTACATATAAAAGAAGAGGAAGTGTTTTGTATTGCTTATAACACAGGATCAGAAGTCATGAGTTTTCAGCTCTCTTGACAACTCTGGTACAGGCTTTCAGCATATGACTCAGATCTCATATATTTAACACATTTACTTTAGCCCACAGAGATATAATGAGACTTTTGAGACGTTAAGATGAAAGGTGATTGCAGAACTACAGACAGTTATGAAACTTACCTTTAAGTAGTGATATTTTTAAATAATGAAGTTATGTATATAACTCTACCATAGAAAAGTTGTTTGTTTAAGTTCGTTCATGATAAATTTCCTAAACTATACTGGACATGGAAAAGAAAGAACTGTTACAGGGACTTAAAACAAATTTTAATTTGCTCTTCTGTGAATACTATGGATATATATGACATTTTAAAAGTGATATGTATTTTAGTGTTAGTTACTTGATGCTGATTCTTCATTGTTCTGAATTGTCTCTGCTCCATTAAAGTTAATAGCAACTGAGGAACCTGAGTACCTGGCAGGATTTGTAACTTTCCAGCAACAGGTTAGCTAAAAAAATCTGTAAAAATTGGCATTGAAACAGGAAATATGTGAACCTGTCACAGTAAGCAGTCTCAAAGGGCAAGCTGCTTTGCAGGAGCTAATTAACCTTAGGAAATAATTACACAAATATGCAAATGTTGTTTAGATAATTCCATGTGTTATCAGCTCAGGTAGTCCATCATAACTGCAGACCTTGCAATGTCTGGGTGTTAGAATCTGGCATAGTTGATAAGGCTTTGGTTCCAGCATCACTTCAGCTTGGTATTTAACAATTAATGACTGCAATATTACATTAGTAAATTCAACTGTATTTTGAATGCAACAGAACACATCACTGTATTTACTGTATGCACACTGCTTATCTGTGTACTCTGTTGCCTCGATTCATTAAAATATTATACCTTACAGCTCTTACCCTAGCAAACTAATATTTAAGCAAATGACAAACCAAAAATTGAGGCATCTCATTTTGTTATAGTAAAGTACCCTTGCAAGAGAACTTATCCACAAGCATTTGTTCATTTCTTATGAAATTACAAAGTAAAATATTTTATGTGGTATTTGCAAAAATGTAACTGATTGTTTCCCTATAGTGCAAGCAGCATCTTACTTCTGCTTGGAACAGAAGATTGGTGGTAGCATTTTATCAAAAAAACAATATTTCATGTTAACAGGAAAATGCAAGATAATATTAGTAACTGCATTTTCATTATGTAAGTTCTGTAGGACTTCTAGGAAAAAAGTCAGATACCACATCAAAACTGGGCAAAAACAGTAGCAAAGACCAGGCTGGGATGTAATATGTATTGTATGGCAGCTCAGAGGATGAGATTTTCTCTGTTGTTCTGGTTCCTTTCCCATTCCAGTGGGGTGCAAGGGGTTTAGATCCTTGCCATGATTGGCAAGATGAGAATAACCTCAGCATGAGGACGTTCTTAACATGCATGAAGCCAGCATGAACAGCTTCTGTGCCCCAGCATGAGGAAAGTGAGGGGGTGGATGGGTGTAAAGCAGGCATGGCAAAAACATAGCTGCACTCCATTTATTCTCAGACAGTTGATGGTCCCTTTGAGACTGGTATAGGTTAGAGCAGCCCCAGAATTTTGTAACCTGTGCCAGGGCCTGAGCCAAGACCAAGCTGATCAGAGGATCACAGAGCCATAACCTGTTTCTTGACCCCCCACCTCCAGTCTGCTACATCAAGCATCTCTCAGCTGCAGCAGAGGATCTGGTCCAGGGATTTTAAATTGCTTTGTCTACTAGAAACATTAATTTATTAATCATTTCCATATCATTTTTATAAAATGAACCGTTAAACTATCTGATTAAACTTCTGCTATTATGATGAAAAGCTTCATATTAACAATTTTTGTCCATTCTGAAGGCAATAACAATTTGCTTTGGAAAGCTAAGGCATGTTTTCATACATAGCTAATTGATAATATTTAAAAGATAGGTACCACAAAAACAAAAGCTCTTTGCTTCATAATTAGCAATGGAAATCTATTCTTAACACAGTACGTGAGTGCTCATTTATAGATTAGCAAATAAAATTTAATGCTATTTCTGTTTGGAAACACCTGGTGATCCCTTTATTGCTGAAAAGGAACTAGTCAATGTGGCAAAAACATGTTTTCTGAGAATTCTATGTACCTGTTTTTAACCTAACCAGGACCAAAGATGGGGATAATTGTATTCCATATCGCCTCTATAAGTCAGGAATAAAATGCCCTTATTTTTAGCTACATGCTGAAAATGTGCACTTCCTGTAAGACACTGTATAAACTAAAATGGAAAAGCAATGTATATGAACTGATCTAAAGTACTATACTTCTATTGCACAATGTAAAACTCTTTTACTTCCAAGGTAATCTTCTATCATGTTTGATGCCCACAAGTATGACACGCATTCAATATCTGATAGGCTGGATAGACTTAGTAATCACTGGGTGCATCTACACAACGTATTTTACAAGGTATTTTACTGTGCAGCAGACTAATTTGCTGTGCAGTAAAGCACCACCATCTACATGTGCGTGGCAATTAAGGTGCAGTAGACTAATTTACTGCACTGCTGGATAATCCTGTCAGATACAAGTGATATCTGGCAACACAGTAAATTACTGCACTTAAACACATGTATAGACAGTGATATCAGGATTAATTTACTCTGGCTTAAATTGAGCCAACGTATATTCAGTGGCGTTAATTGCATATGTAGATCCACCCGCTGGGTGCATCTACACAAGACATTTACTGTGCAGTTGCCAAATTAATTGCACAGTTAACATCGCAGCAGCTATACATGTGCCCCTATTAGAGCACATAAAACTAATAAACTCTGCAGCAGGCTAGTACTTGTAAGTACTAGTATAGGGTAGTAAATACAAGTACTACCTGTGCGGGCCGCCTCCCGATCCCGTCCATGTCGCCATGTGCGAGCCGGGAGCGATATGCGGACCCGTCTTTGCGCATGTGGGCTGTGGCCAGCAGCCCGGGCACACGGGGTCAGAAGGGACCGTGCGGCAGCAAGGCACACACGGGCTAGAATTAGTCACAGAGGCGTAGTGGTTGATTTAAAGATTGTTTACTTACACCAAAGATGGTCGCGGTGCAGGCAGGAAAACTTGCTTGAGTTACAGTTGCAGATAGAAAAGATAAGAGGCGGACTAGACTCACACGAAGTTTGCTAGGCTCCGTGGGTCCTTGTGCGCGCAGGGAAGAGGGATACGTCGAGGATTGCGCTCGGCAACGGGGAGAGGCTAGAGACTGATCAGACCTCTGTTGCCTGCTTTAAATGCGCTGGGTCCAATAGGCTCCGCAGCGCTTAGAGATCTTCACAAGACGTGAAGTCTCCTCCTCCTGGTGTTCATGGAGTCCTCCAACTTGGGCGGAAACCACTCAAGCTTTTTATACGGCTAGCAAGCCAATCACTAGCCGCCACGTGTGAATAATTTCACGCAAGCCAATAATGGGGCTCGAATTAGCAGACAGATGGCGGGAACTCTTTGCAACGAGCATCTCTGTGCTGCAACAAAGAAATGCACCCTGCAAAGAAAGCTACTGGTGGCGGGAATTCTTTTGCACCGGGGTTCTCTTTTGCAGCAGAAAACTCCACCATGCAAAGAAGCTGTAATTTAGCGGGAACAATTTAGCAGTGCCGAAGCACACACAAACAAAAATCACACCCTTTGGGTTGTGACACTACCCTGCTCCAAAGTTTTTTTTTTGAGCATCAGCATATGTGTAGACACCGACCTGGCTGGCTGGGGCACAAGGGTGCTTCAGTGTGGGGGCTGCCTGCTGGCAAGTTCTGTGCTGAATCACCCTCGTGCCCCAGTCAACCCCTACACAGCACACTGAGCTGTATCAGAGCAGCCCCAGGCTGGCAGGATGACCCCCTCAGGTACCCTGGCAGCCAGGGCTGCTACAACCCAGCTCAGTGTGCTGCAATCCAGGTGCATGGGCAGATGCATGCCCGGCAGTGATAAACTCCAGAGCTTATTGCTGCATGTTAATAGGCACGTGTAGACATGCCCACTGACAGCATATAAGGTCTACTCTTTCTGTTTTCTGCTAGAAAAAGGATGAAAATTAAGATAGCCATTAAGATACATATCTAAGTGTTGCTGCTTATTTATGAATTAAGTAGCATATTAAACCTTATATAAAAGTTCTTTAAAAATTAATGACCTATGTAAGATTTCCATAGTAGCAGTGTGTTATAAACTGTATCAGATATTTTAGTCTCGGGCAGATCCTCCATCGCCCACCTAGCAAAGTTGTTAGGGGCTCTGCCAGGTTAAAGCTTCCTGATCCTCAACCATTCAACCCAAACCTAAGTAAAAATGCAGAGGAGCAGCTGTAACTTCTGTTATTGGCATGATGTCACCCCATACTCTTAAACCAGTGAAGATCGTGGCTGGTGAGGCTCCCCATTGCCATGTCCCTTACCTTTTACCAGCAAGGCATAGAAGGCGCTGATCAGAATCGTTGCAGTAAGCAGCTATCCTACACCAGGCAGTACAGTGTCCCTTCAAGTCCCTTTGTATGGCATAATCTGACCCTCAGACTTTTAAACTGCAACAGTTTTATACTTTATAGTTTATGACTGGGAATGTTGTATTGTTGTGACTTCTAAATTCCAACTGGTAACTCCGAGACAAGAAAAGTTAAAAACACACACAAATCCTTCCCTCTTTCTAAGCATGACTCAAATAATTTAGTCAAACAAGCATGAGTCTACAACATCTTTATTGAGTCTTGCTATAATTTGTAAGAAATAGGCTAAACTCAATATAAAATGCACAAAAGATCTTATAAGGCAGAAGATAAGAAAAATCTGCTGCAGTAAAGTCACCAGAGACAAATTTAATTTAAAATCTACATGAAGCAACTTACAAGTTGAATGTCAGGGTAAAAAGAAAAAAATACATTTTTAGTAATAATACATTGGAGACAAACCTTTCAAAGATGGATGCCTCAGGATAGGCACCTATAAAAACATATTTAGGACCGTGAATAAATTATTGATTTTCACAGTGCTAAAACCCCACACTGTTATCAATTTCAGCACATCTAAAAATCAAGCCATTTATTTAAGCATAGAATTATGGGATTTAGATCTATAAATTCAGGCATGCTATTTGGAAAATTTTGGCCTCTGCTTCTATAACATCCTTCCACCTAATGGTCTTAAAACAGTCGAAAAGTGAAACTAAATTAAGCCTCATGACTATCTTACAAAGCAAGTGATATAACTTTTAATTCCCTTCTTTTGTGGTCATATGGAAAATTATGGAAAGTATGACCAAGAGGTTTCCACTTTATTAAAATAATTTAACAAGATGGCATGTAAGTGCAACATAGTCTAACAGTAGTGAAAGGAAGGGGAGCAACAGCTTCCTTGAACTGTTACCTTCCATATCAAAACTATAGTACCCAGCATCATAATTTATTCAAGGCCGGACAAATCCAGTTAATCCCCAAGCTGTAATGGAACCAGCATAATTCCAAATCCTAAAGAGATCTGCTGTTTTCTGCAGACTGGAGTTCCTCCTAGGGTGTTCCAAATTGGAAGGCAGGGCAGATGCCGCTCTCCCCCCACCCCGCCCTCCCACCAGCCAGAGCAGAGCCAAGTGGAGCCCAGAGAAGGTGGGGGCATATGCAGGCTGCCCACTGCAAGCTTGGGGCTCCCTGCCCTGTTGTCCTACCCCTGGGAGCCTTGCTCCTGCCCACCTGGCAGCAACAAGGGGCACAACTATGAGTCATTGCTGCCAGGCAGGCAGGGGGCAATAATAATCTAGTTTACTAGAATGCAGGTTTTGCTTTAATTGCTGAGAGCTATCTGGACTGCCACTAGATCTCTGAATCCTTTGGAAACTTCCTGCTGCTGTTCTAGTCCTTGGGAAAGCCCTCAGGTGGTGTGCTTTTTCCCTAATGATATACAGAATAATAAACATGAGATGCACCAAGACTGAGCTCACAGTTTTTAATTAGAAACAACTGATATCTTTCTCATTTTGTCAGTGCTCTAAACCAAAACTGCACACTTTCTAAATTGCTTTTACAAGAAAGAGTGCTATTATTAATTAGAAACAAACTCCAAATTTCTTTCACAGTAATTGATTAAAGAAAGCTTCTCTGTGGGAAAATGTTATTTTCCTACAACATAGACCTTCTGTATAGTGATCCCAAATAAAAGATGCATCCCTTAATATACTCTGTCCCATAGTTCCCTGTTCCCCCCCCCTTTAAATCTCTAGAGAAAAAAAGTATTCATTTGCAAATCTCAGCTTTTGTAACTGAATCAAAAAGCATTTCCCTCTGTCTTCACTAGGGCCCCAATCATGTCTTCAGAGGTATGTTGGTGGTTACTTGCATCTCTGTTGTGATCAAATTGAAATGCCAGGGTCAAAAGGCAAAAAATTATCCCATCCCTCACTTTAAGAGATTATACAGTAGTCATTATGTAATAGGTTAAAATTTATTGTGCTACTTAGAGTTAACCAATCAGTAGTAGAGTTTGCTCTGTTGCAAGTTTGATAAATATTTCTGAATCTTTTCTACTTCAGGGGAAATTAAATAAAAATGTGCTTAAATGCTTTAAGAATCACAGTTCCAGGTTGCAGAGTGACCTAGGACCAGATCCCAAGAAATATTTGGGCATACGATACTTATTTTGGGTGCTAAGAACCTCATTGGAAGTTAGGTGCCTAGATATTTTTTGCAGAGCTAGGCTTTAGGAACATATGAGCCTAAATCCCAAAAGTTAGGAATACCTAACTTACCTCAGCTTTTTGAAAATTGTTTACAGTTGAATTATAATTTATATCATTAGAATCTTGTGGCTTTTGTTTGCCCTCACTAGTATTTATTCATGATTTTTATATAGGTTACTTAAAATTTTCCTGGTTGAAATATTATCTTTATTACATAAATTCTTATGGGGCCTAAAAAGTGAGATACAGTTTAAGTCGCATAGAAAATGAATGAGTAGAAATGGCAATGTAAAACTCAGATATTCTGATTCCAAGTCCTGTTCTTTAACGAGCTAAAAACTTGACCTACCAAAACTCTCACTCCAACACAAGTAGTACTTGACACTGGTTAAGAGATGCCCTTTCTACATTGCATTTTAACTTTATAGTTGCAAAATAGTATAAAATAAGTAGGGTTTAAAAGTTCAATTTAGAAATGCCACCAAGATTTTAACTTTTGAGTCATATTGGTGCTAACCCATATTTTATGCAGCTAGATATGAAAAAGTATAGCAAAAAGGGAAAATATACCAAAATTGAGTTTGAGCTTTTATTATATTATTGTTATTATTAATTGTATCCGATTTAATATTAACTTAAGCATGTTACTGTGCACATACTTCACATAAGAAATGTCAGAAGTTTGAATCATACAATTTGTTTGAATAATATTACAGAATTGCTGTTATGGTGTTTAGATTTCTATAAATGCACATTTTTGTGTGTATTTAAAAAATGGTTTTTCAGTTTTAAAATACTCTGTCTTTTTCATAGACAAATGAATATATTTATACTTGATACTGAGTAAATTTATTTGTGTTTACCTTTAACAGAACATTTTTTTTTTAATTGGATTGTATTACTGTAAATTGAGCTGTTAATTTTCAATAGGTTATAGTGAATAATATCATTTCTCTATGTAGGATAATGGCTCTCCTGAGGAACATGCAATTTATGTGTGGGACCACTTTATTGCTCAGTCAGCATCTGAGAACACATTTTTTGTTGCTCACAGTTATGGTGGACTTGCATTCGTAGAGTTGGTAAGTTTTGACTTCTGCATTGTCTTGTATCCTAAGGGTTTTTTAAGGAAGAACACCTTAGAGCACTTGGTAGCTTTTGACATAGCATAATTGAATCTAAATAAAAAAACAGTCTATTTTGTCTTCATTATTTGTTGAATTAGAAGGCAGTCGCATATAGCCCATTGCTCCCCACACCCCTTATCTACAGAAGCTAGGAAAGGCAAAGTAAATTATATTGATTTCAGCTTTAGATCAGTCCCAGTGTGAAAGAATTCCAAGAAGTGGTACGGTAAGGCTTCTGTGCAGATAGTTCTGTGCCTGTGTGAAGACTGAAGGTCTTGATGGCCAGGCTTTCCTGGAAAGCAAGGTAGTCCATTATGTTTCATGGAAGCAATGAGAGAAAACTAAGCTATGCCTAAATTCACATAATTGTCACAATACCGCATAGTTTATTCCTCCACAGAAGAGTATGGGCTCCACAGTTATGCTTCCTGATTTTATTTGCAAGATATTAAAGTATTCAAGTGTTTGATTTAAAAAATAATTTATAAAAAACCTTTAAAATGGTTTCTTGTGAGAACTGAAGATTAGTAGGAGACCTAAAACACTCCGTTTATAAACACTGGTTTCTTGCTGGGATTTTTTTGTACATGTTTTATCTAGGAAACAGTAGTTTAGTCCTAAAACAATCTTATGATACCAGCATTGCCTGATTTGGCAGCTCATTGATTAAGAAAACACACACATGTGTTTCACTACATATGTGAATAGTCTGATTGGTCCACTGCAGTTACTTATATGTGTAAAATTCGTCATCTAACTGCAGGACTGGGACCAAAATGATCAAGAGATTTTACAACTTGATTCAAAGCATTACAACTACAGTAGTCATATGTTGAGTGTCTTTGATTTTGTTTTTAAAGTTTTAACTATTGTTCTGCTCTGGGATAAGATAGATGCCTGATAGATGTTTGAGCACTTCTCAGCAACAAGAAAGCAGGAGCAGCAAGGCTTGCTCGATTTCACGAGTTTTTGTTGATTCCTTTGTTAGTTTTCCCTGTTGCAGAAATTAAGACTATTTGGGTTCTCTCATTGTTTCCTCCAGTCTTATTGTTTAAAAGCACATTATATGCACAAGTGTTGAAACCTGAGAATGGTTTAACTAATCTAATCACGCAATTGTTTTACTAACTGGTCAACAAATTGTACAATTTGACTTTCATTCCTCCAAAATTAAATGATCAAAACACCAAGTTTTGTCATTGTAAATGATACTTTGTATAACACAATGTCATTATTAATGTCAAGTTACAAATGCTCCTGCATAAATGTCTAGCTTTTGTTCTGTGTATCCAGTATGGCATAAAATAACTGTTTCTTTTTCTCCCTTTTGTAAGCTGTGAAGTTTCAATTACTCAGACTGTTAGATTGTTCTAGTGTGCGTTATCTTTTGAAACGGAAGTATCTGCAGTTTTCATGAGGTTCATGAGGTTTTGTAAAGTATTATTGTTTGATAGCACATACCAGACACATGCACATATATTACATGAACGTATTTTACGTTCATTTCTAAATGTAAGACAGAAGGAAATGCTTCAGTGTTCAGTGCTTCAATGTTTGAGACGTTTGGTCATTTTTCATAAACAAAGTACCTATTTGAAGGTGGTTTGAAACTTTAGTGAGTAAAGTTCTTTCCATCGCATTTTTTGTCAGGAGCTTGAGATGGCATGGGTAACAGATGACCAGTGTGTTGTTCCCATTTTGCCTGTTTCTCTCGTCACACTGGTGGATATTTCTCCACTTTTGTTCTACTTTAATATGAAGCACACAGATGTTTCAGAACAAGACTTGACTTCTGACCTTGGGGCTTCTGGGGTCAGGGTGCTCAGGGCCTGTGAAATTATCACAAGCTGAGCTAAAGTTTTTCTCCATCACAGGAAGTAACCAGTAAGTAAGAAGTTAAAAAGGAGCTTTGTCAGAGAGACAAGATGGTCTCAGTAAGGGTCAGCTTCTGTAGTCTGCCATCTCTGCAGGAGGTGCATGCATGGGAGGAAGAATATAATATATAATCACTGGCACATCACATATCTGTTATGCAAAACTAGGCATGAAAAGTATATTTAATGTAATAGGCCTTATTTTAAAAATCATAGGGAATTAACACTTATTTTTGCATATACCGTTAAAGATAAATTTGATACCAGCTTGACCACTGTCATAACCAATTAGTAAAACCAAGTTTAGATTGAGATTGCACCAAAACATAATTAAAACAAATACCGATCAACAGTGTTTATGATTCTACTGTCATCATCATCATTTGTCATGTTTGATTAATATTTTAAGTAAATGAAGTACGTTGTGGAATGTTATTATCTTAAAGTGAATACATTCTCTTTTACACATGCATGTACACATATGTGCACGCACACACGCACACAGATTGGGCTGTTGGGCTTAAGGGAACTTCATGAGTTCTTAAAGAGTATTAGAGCAACTGCACCTCCTTCACACTTGCCATGCAAGTATTTTGAGTCAGCAGATTCACATAAATGTAGATACAGCAGTTCTGGAGTCCTTGTGTGCAGCTGCTCATCCTATATCCATATGAAGCATATATCTTTATTTGGAGTGTAGTGACTTCCTGTAACCCTCTGTTTTAATTTGTAACCACAGAAGGTGAAATAAACAGTAGAATTTGAAGTGGATCGTCTTTTATATTGTATGTGCATATGTGAAGCTGCTGAATCTGTTCTAATTGTTCACAATTATTGTGGACCAAAGATCTTTAGGCTTTTACTTTTTCCTTGTAGAGATCTTGAAAAACAACTGCCAGACACTCCCTTAATGGTGCCTAACCATGGTTTGATTGTGGCATTTAGTAATAATCTATCATGATAGCAATGCAGAGCTGTTTTTTTTCTCCAGGAAAAGTGTTAGAAGGAACTTAGCCTTATAATGGCAGGATACCTTCTGGAACTCCCTAGTTTGTATCCCTTTGAGGGTTTAGCATGCCCTTGTACAACCAAGTAGCTCTGTTCTGCCAGCTATTCACCCAGTCCATAGCATGGTGGGGAGCTTCCTTTGAAAGCACTTTGGTAGCAGTCTCTGCTCTTCCCTGGAGCGTAGGAGAATCATTATGGCTATCCCTCATGAAGTCTGGAGCATCCAAAAGACCTCAGGACCTTATTCAGTCTCCTCTAATCTGTGTCTGTACAAGGTTAGCCAAAATATAGCCCTCAGTTTTGATTTTTGACTCAGCCAGCCAGCAAAGCAAAATATCCAGCCATCATTGGCAAGATACTTATTAATCGAACGAATTAGACTGCCTACACATTAAAAAAATGCTTGCTAAGTATGATATTTTTATTAGTGTGCCCCCTTTTTGGATCTGCATGCATATGGGCGTGACCATGGTTGTAAGACATTATGGAGAGCAGGGGAGTGTGCAGATCATGCTTGAATGCACAGAAACTGTTATCCTGTTACTGAAGTGTAGGCACACAATTTCTGTACCTTACTGGGTCAGAGATTACAAGAGAAATAATTGAAAGTGTTTTAACATGTGTGGGAAGTAAAGTTTCACCAATAAATGCAATTAGTTATATTGTTTATAGCTTGAATTACAAATAGTAATCATAAGACTATTGCTAAAATGTACTTTAACATTTACTAATTAAAACTTTGCGTAATTGTAGTTTGAAATTAAATGTGCAGCTAATAATGTTTAAAGTAAATTACTTTTTAAATACTTGGCACTAAAAGTAGTTGTAGGTCATCACGTTCTGCTAATTACTGATTTTGAAAACTCAAAACATGATTCATGAACTTATCTCAGCTTCTTATTTTTTGTTATCCCTCTTACAGTATAGTATAGTTGGAGATACATTTCTAGAAGCAGTTCACTGTACCCACATGTGAATTGTGGAATTTGTACAGCATCCTACCTTATAATCATTTAATTTGAGAGACAGTGTTAGTTTTCAAGTTGATGGAATCCCTTTATATTAAGCTGACCAAAATAAGTTTCTAATACAACCCCTCTCCAAGTCTGCCAGACACTTTCAGTGATTTTACAGTTATTGGTCTTTTTCTTTCCCCTAGTGCCTGTATATGAAAGACAAAAAAGGAGAAACTGTCTTATGCCCTAACACCGCAGCTGGATCCATGTGCTGGTGTGAATCCTTGAGGCCATGCATTGCAGACCTAGTTAGGAAACTGGCACCTAACTTTCTATCAGAGGAAACAAATTCAAAACAGATTCAGTAGGTCACGGGAATCACTTCATGAAAACAAATCCATTTCCATGCTTTTACCCACACCACAAGGCAAATACTTATTTCAGATGCATCAGAAGAATGTCACTACCTCACACTTCCAAAATCATAAATCAGAAAATGTCATTGACTTAAAAATTATTAGATTCTTTCAAAATGATGGTTATAGAATTCTTCTGTATTCGCCCTGTATTTGCCCTGTATTTGCCTTTGTACTTCACATTTTCAAGCTTATTGCCATTACCCTGAGGGATAGAAACTTACCTTTATTTAAATGGATCAATTAATGTAATTAATCTTCAGCTTTAAGAAAAAACTCCAGCTATCATGAGACTCATGATAAATTGTAAGAATTGGTATCACTGTCTCAAATTTGCAGTGTTCACTATTACAATTACTGTTGATCACAGAGCATGGGGAATTAAAATTTGGTCGAATTACATCAGCAAAGGAAGAGTAGATTTCATAGATTTCATGGACATTAGGGCTGGAAGGGACCTCGGAAGATCTTCAAGTCCAGCCCCCTGCCCCAGGGGCAGGAAGTCAGCAGGGGTCATCCCTGCAACGTAAACATCCAAATGTCTCTTGAAGGTGTTCAAAGTAGGTGCTTGAACCACGTCCAGCGGCAGTTTATTGCAGAGCTTGGGGGTTCGGACAGTAAAGAAGTTCTCCCTTATGTCCAGCCTGAAACAGTCATGGAGAAGTTTGTGACCGTTCAACCTTGTCAGATGAAGAACTACCAGCATCATTGCAGTCCTACCTAACCAAAGTTTTGAATATATGTAATGATATTTACATAGCATTATAGATAAGATCTATATATTATATGTTAACTATTGGAATCATTTTAAAGATTCATAGTCCAACATGGTAGAATGCTGAGTTGGTAAAACACATTACATGAATACAAATATTTGAATTGCTAACCATACCATAAGCTTTCATAACATAATTTTCACTAAAATTCTTTTTAGATTGAGGGTCAGGAAAAAATTACTATAGTTTCATTAAATTAAGTGGTATTTTGTTGAAATTAAAACATGCATTAGAAAGTAAGAATTTTATTTCAACCTTCCTGCTTCTGGATTTCCTATTCTCTTCCACAGTTTATCTTTCAAGGGAATGGAGACAGGTTCTGACTTTGGATATGTTTGTGCAGTATTAACCAGCTGGAATAAAATAAAGGCACTGAAAACATTTGGGTCAGATCCTCAGCTATTATAAATTACTCTAGCCCCATCAAAGTGACCTGCTTTCTTTCTTCAAATTAAAATAAATTTAAGGCCCTGATCTTGCAAGATCATCCATATATATGGTTGGTGTTTTTGTTCTCTGCTTGTACAGTACCTAGCACAGTAGAGTCTTGGTCTACATTGGCGATGTATAGGGGGTACATGCAGATGCACGTGCACCCCCTGAGATTGGTGGTGCACCCCCTGAGATTGGCCGACGATGACACTGCTGGCAGCAGCTGGCAGCGGTCACCGATCACCACTCGGCGCCACCACTCGGCGCTCGCCACTCCCTCTTCCCCCGCTGCTGACGCTGATGCAGCCACCTGCAAGCAGTCTCCACTCACTGCCAACGTGCCTGTGCCACCAACACTGCCACTGCCACCTGTGGGCAGTCGCCGTGCTCCCCCCACAAGCCTGCGGAGGCACAAGGCATTCATGTTTGTCTAGGGCTAGGGCTCCCAGTACTATAATAAATGTGATGGACATCTGTGTCCTTGCAAAGAACATTCACCTAAATAGATCTCTGGAAGGGCAAAGGGGTGCTTTTGAATCAACTAATTGCAGGTTGGGGCCTTTAGCAGTTGTGCTGTGAATTTGTGGTTATCATATCAGTGTAAATTAAGGAATACAGTATGGATGAGTGTAGGGAAGCTAGTGTTAGGGGACTTGGATTACCACTCTGCCTCTAACTTCTGTAACCTTGGACGGCTCATTTTTTCTCTCTGGACCTGTTTGGTCTCCCACTTTTTTTACATTCTTAATAAGATTGAAGCTCTTTGGGGCATGCACTGTCTTTCATCACAGGTTTGTTTACATGGAGTAACTCAGGAAAAATAATCCAAATTAATTTTTTAAGTGGATTAGTTAAAAAGCATTAAATCCCTGTAGGGACAGCCTTTTTAATAATTAAAATAGCCTTAATTTATTTTTTCTTCATTTATTTGTGCTTCATAGTGCTGCTTGGGGAATTATTAGTTCACCTGAAGAAGACAGAGATTAGTATAAAAATTGTAAGTGGGTAAGGAACGAACCAAAGGAGAGACGACAATAACAGGCTGTGTTGAAGGGAAAGTTACCAGGCTGGAGTCAGGTTACTAATGAATGAATGACCTCAAAGATTGGTCTTGGAAACAATCATTTAATATGTCCATTAATTTATTTGGTAAAAAGTGTGCCAGATAAACTGGCCAATGGCCAGTTGTGAAACCTTGTAAGTAGAGAGAAAGAGTAGACGATTCCGTAGATGACTGGCTCACTTTGAGGACTGGAGTAACAAAAATGGGGTGAAATTTAAGAGTATGAAATGCAGCTACAGCTCAGCTATATTAATAACAAAAATATCTGCTGCAAAATGAGAGTTCAGCAATTAGAAACAAGAGGAAGACCTGAGTGTATTAGTCAGTCAATTGATGACTGTAACTCAGCAATACATTGTGGCCATTAAGAAGTTAAATGTGATCCTACAATATACCAAGACAGCTATCTCCAGTAGAGATGAGAAATATTTGTGCCATTGTTCAAGACCCTGATGGGATCTTATTTGGCCACCCATGGCCAATGAATGCAGCAGGTATGAGTCAGGAGAGAGGTACTCAGATGACCAGAGGAGTGAAAAACATGTCTTAGTAGTAGAAACTAAAAAGATCTTGGCTTGTTCAGCTTAACAAAGTAAAGGTCTGGAGGAGATATGAATTCTCTCTATAAGCAGAGATTGATAGTTGTGTTCATCAGTCAAGCAGAAGGCAGGATGGGCATACACCTTGCAGGCTAACTGAATAAGATCTTAAGCTTTCTTAAGCAGTAGCTTACTTAATCAGATGCAATGAAAGGACTGCAGGAAGCAGAGCTTCTAAATAGAAAGCACCAGTTAGAATACAAAGGGTACAGAACAAGAAATCATCCACAGACTGGATTTGGTTAAGTATGGTCAAACTGAGACTACAGATCCTTATGCTATTACCTGGATTAATTTTTATAATCCCTATGTCCCTCAATGAGTTAACTCCTTTGTTTTTCTCTCTTCTACCCACTTTGCCTCACCCTCCTTTTTCCTCCCTC
>NW_005842209.1:1950494-1961005 GCF_000455745.1 Alligator sinensis | reverse complement strand
TTTTGTATTATAATCAATGCTTTCTGTTTAAAAACTCTGCTTTCTGTAGTCCCTTCATAGCATCTTATGAAATAAACTGATTCTAAAAGCTCATACTCTATATACCTTGATTAGTTAGTCTATAAGATACATATCTCCCCTGCCTTCTGCTCTCTATGTATACATCAGGAGAGTAAACAGTAGAGATGGAGAAGGCTGATGACAATTTTGGCACGAGCAGTAGGTATAAATTGGCTTTGAGTAAGTTTAGACCACATATTAGAAGAAAGCTTTTAACCATCAGAAAAGTGAGATTTTGGAACAGCCTCCCAATAGGAATAGTGCAGAGGATGAGATAAAAAAACTCAAACCAGTGGTGACGCATAGGGTGTGCACATACACCCCCTGAGTGCTGGTGCATCCCCTGACAGGCTTAGGTGATGGGCAGGGGGGCAGGCAGGAGCACTGGTGCCCTCCCTGCAAGTGCCGGCCAGCAAGTGGGAATGCCAGATTAAGTGCTGCGGCCACTTCCACTGTGGGGCACCCTCACCCCCTGGTCAGTGAGATTGGCCACTGGGGGCCCCCCCCCCCACACCGGTCACTGCCTGGTCGCTGGGGGGGCATGTGCCCTTCCTGACTAAGATGGTACCAGTCACCCATGACTCAAACTAATTTTAAGATGGAGCTTAATCAATTTCTGAAAGGGATTCTTCAATGTGGTTGCCTGCAATAGTACATACTAGATTTGATAACCCTAGAAATATGTTCTTAACTCATTTTTCGGAGCCTATGTGGTTTTCAGTAGCTAATAGCCTGGTCCTACCTGGGTAGATTTTCTTGGCACACTGAGGTCTTTTGCACCTCAGGTTTTTCCTGCAGCTAAATTTCCTTTTTCAAATTAGTTAGACACTAGAATTTAAAAAGGAACAAGCAAAACCTCTTTTATGAACAAAATTAACAATCTGATTTCCTTTAGTCTCATTCTTGGAAGCATTGGGACTCTTTTAGCTGAATTTCTAAACAAAAAATCAGCTTGGAGTAGAGAGCAAGTATGGCATGCTTCAGCTTTGGTGGTTAAAGTTATAAGCAACTGAAAATAGACCTTACTGGAAAGACATTGCAACCAGTTCTCTCTATAGTCATTCATTTCTTCCTGACTGATTTGCATTTTTATCAATACTTTGCTCACTTTAACATGCATTTTAGGCTATGGTCATTTTTCAGCCTAATGAATGAGTTGAGGAATATCTATTATTACCATTATTATTACTTGCTATAATTTATTATTATTTATTTGTATCAGAGGCATAACAGGGCAGTCCTGCACCCTGGGGCTAGGGACAGACACTACACATAAACCTGTTTAAGTGATCAGAAACTGGTTTAAACCTGTAACAGAACAGATGTTCAGTGCACATAAACCAGTTTGAAAATGGCTGAAACCAGTTTGAGATAAACTTGGTTGAATGTAGTATTAGACTTAACTGATTTGGCTCAAACCAGTTATGCAATGTCTGTCCCAGACCCCTTTCTGGTTTAAGACAAACCAGACACCCCCAGCATCCCAACATGCTCTGTGGGCTGGGCAGGGCTCTCTGCTGTGCAGCAGGGCTAGCTCCTCCCCTCTGCTCGCTGGCTGCAGGTTGGCAGAAACTTGCAGACACAGCAGCATCTGCCTGGCTTCTCCTTGCTAAGCAGGGATTATTCCCCCCTCCCCTCTGCCTTACGCAGACAAAAAAGTAGCTGTAGCTTATGCAGCTAGCTGCTGCATTAGCTAGCAGACCACATGCTGGCTACAGTCCGTGCTGTAAGAGATGACCAAGGCAGACAGGCTTTTTGGAGCTAATCAACAGGTAGCTTAATGTCCTTCCTTGGAAAAGCTGTTTAAGAAGAGCTGTTTGCTCCTCCCTTCCCCCTCACCACTCCCTGCTAATCAGGAATTCCCCCTTCCCCTCTGCCTTACCAAGATGTGTCTGTGTATTAGCCAGCAGACCACATGCTGTGAGCTGTTCTGAATCAACAGGTAGAATCTACAGAAATCTGGTAATGTCCCTCTGTTGTTTTCTTAAAGGGGTGATAAACACTGAGTTAGGGAGTGATAAATGCTGTTATCAATTCCCTGCTGGGCTAATCAGAGCATTCTGCTAGGGCCTGGCCATGCCCACCACCCTCCTCAGCTAAGTTCTGTGCAACAGAAGGGAGGGCTGCTCTAGCACCTCCCAGCTTCTAGCCTGAGCCACTGCAGGCTTGTGCCTGCATGTCTGGGATGTCTGTGTGGTTACAAAGTGATTTAACCTGACCAGGTTAGACTAACCTGCAAAGATTGAATCAGTTCAGGCTCAGGCTTTTTGAATGTCTGTCCCTAGCCTGCTAGTGGCAGCACATAGGGCAGCAGCAGTGACCAGGTTGCTGTTGGCAGCACTGGCTGGCTGGAAGCTGCTATTTCTCTACCCGACTGTAAGTTGATGCCTAGGGTTGCTGCCCTGGTCCCCTCCTCATCCCTTTAGTTATGCTACTGGTTTGTATTATGGTAGCACCCAGAGACTCCGCCTGGATCAGGGCCCAAATACATATTAAGAAGGAGGAGTAGACAACAAAATACAAACAGTTCAGGGTGCAGTACCTACATTTGTTGTTTTGATTTAGTTTAAATGCTATAACATGTTGGCATCTGGTTTCTTACCTCAAGATCAGCCCTGTTAACTTTGCCTTTGAAGTCCAAAATGGCATAACATTTTTTTTTTCATTTTCCCAAGAATTGTGGGTCCTGCTGCTGCCAGTGTGACAATGAGGCACTGCACTTGAGTATTGAACTTGGATCCCTGCTTGCTAGCTCTGGGTCACTTGCTAGTCTTTTCCATTTTTACTTCCCCATAATCATCTACTTATTTAATAACTGGTACCTCAGCCATATAGCTAAATCCATATTCTGCAAGCTCACATATTTTCAGCACTTTACTGGGTTCCTCCAAAAGAAGGGCAATGTTTCATGGCTCTGAACTATGTGCTGTACACTAATTGCCTTCACTGTTGTCATTAATTTACATCTTATTGGCCAGTTCATATTAATTTTCTAGCTCAACAACAAAGTTAGAATGCTAATTATAAAATAAATGCAGAATCAGAGATGTTTAGAAGTTAGAGATTGTCTATTAGATCATCTAGTCCAGCTGTTTGCAAATACATATGTACTCTTTAGGTTTGAAAGTCCCAGGCAAAGAAATTTCCACATTTTCCTTCTGCTACTTTTCCATGTCCTAATCAATCTCACTAAGTATATTTTCATAATTTCACTGCATTAGTGGTAGTTGAATCTCATTACACTACACTAGAAAAATCATTTTACCCTTTGGTATAAAATTCCTTATACCCTTTGGTATAAAAAGTCTTTTGATATTTGTTACCTGTTTTATGATGCACTTCCTTTTTCCTCTTAGCCAAATTGTTGATATTTAGCGCTCCTAATTTTTTCTTGTAAATCAGTATTTGTCTGAGTTACTTTCAGTCTGTGAGCATCTTCATAATAATGTACTCATAATTGAACAGTATATTATAATAAGTGCAATTCAAACAGAGTCATACTAAGATGGATTAGTATCTCTTATTTCTGCAAACATTACCTTCATTCCAGAGCTGAACTGGACATCTGTACAAACTTGTGTCTGACAACACTTCAGAAAAGAACTGTGTGTTTGGCTGGAGGAAAGAAAGGAAGTAGGCATGGCCTTCCCAACCAAAAAAACCCCCACAAAAAAACCCAGCCATGGCACAGTTGCTGAGCTATGTAGTGGAAGTCCTCTGCTGTCATCCCTGCCTCTTCAAGGGCAGAGGTAGAAGGTGAGTCCATATCACTCGCTTTGCCAGTCTTGGTGGCTACGTTTCCCCTGCCACTCCAAGTGGTGGGTAGCAATTCTGTATTTGGGGGTGCTAGGACTTTGAAGTGATCAGAAGATGTAAGTAGTTCTGGTATCCTCACTATCCCAGGACAAAGTGCAATCATTCAGATGTCCATTGTCTCTGGATACATCCTAAAAAGGTTCATGGGATAAGAAGTACTAACCATTTATACCAGAATATTGCAAAATGCATCTGAACAGTTATTTTAGGATTGCAGCATTGAATCAATGGTGGAAAAGCAGCAATGCATTCAGCTGCTCACCAAACCCTGATTAGAAGGGTGATATGTGTGTGTGTGTGTGTCAGTCCCAGGACAAACACAGGCACAACTTACCCAGGAATTAATACAACATCTGTTCCTAACTCTCATTTCTTTTCTTTTCTTTTCTTTTCCCTCCTAAGTTTGGCATCACATTTGCTTTCCTACAGTACCTTCCTATTTTCCCAGGGTATTTTGAAAATAAGTGACAGTACATGAGCAAGTTTGATAGGTAATTCCCTTAATACCCTATGATGGATGTCATCTGGACTGGCTGATTTGTGTATGTTGAGATTTGCTAAATATTTTCTGACCTGCTGGTTTTCAGTCATCATTTTCACCAGATTTTACTTTCCCTATTGATCGGTCAAACTTTTTCCAGCTGTCATAAAGCCTCACCACTCCAATGGGAGCTTCTGTGGGGTTGTGCCTTAGTAAAAGTAATGCCTCCCTAATCTGCTAAAACCATGCTGTACTGCCCTTTGAGAGCAGAGTGCTTCAAACAGTGATTTGCTCCTCTGCCGGTACACTGAGGTAACTGTATCATTTTGAGCACAACAACAGATTGTTTTTAGTTACTATGCAAAGTTGGAAAGGGTATATGAGGTCTTCCCTCTTCCCCGGGCTGTATAATTTTCTTTGTGAACGTACATTTATTCAAAGTCTGGTACCTCAGAGATTTGGCCGTCCAATATTTTTTGTCTTGCTACTTCTATGCATTGTATTTACTTATTTTTCTCTCTATCAAAGGGTTTATTTAAATACAGCTACTTTTACATTTTGGAGACTTTGCTTTACATGTGTTTTGACATCGTAATGACTGCTCCCTATCTGCTTTTGCTTTTTCTGCCTTTCTTAGCCAAGTAAATGTATGGGTTTTTATTGGGTTCATTCAGCTAAAATGTTTCAGACAGAAACAGTTTCTGTGTGGAAGAGGACCATGCTCAAACAGAATTCTGTTTTCTCTGTTTCTTCCTTGAAATAGACCTCCTATTTATTGCTGCTGTCCATAACTTTAGCCTCATCCTTCATCCTGAACGTAGAGCCTTGATTCCTTTAATTGCTAAATTGTCAATGAACACCATTCCCAGCTCTGCTGAAAGACTTTTACATACTTTTACATTCATTAGTTGTCACCTAGACTATTTGTAACTACTTTCTTTGTGGGGGGGGTTTCAAGTCCAGCGCCCCAAACTAGTATGTGCAGAATACAACTGCCTGTTTTTTCTTAGAGAAAATAAGTATCTCATCACATCCATTTCCACCTGGCTCTTCATACACTTCAGGTTTCAGTTCAAAATTGCCCTTATTAATTTTAAGAATCTTTTATGCACTTGTTTCCTTCTTGTTGACTTCACATCATGAACTCTGTACCCATTTCTAAATCTTATCAGAAAATGTATCCTTTCTCCATGACTTACCCCTCTTATTTTCTCTTTTCCACTTCAGGCATTGTGGAAGGGGGTAAAGACAGAGGGTGGGATGGGAAAGAAAAGCTCCAGAGCATGTACAGTCATGAATTGCATCTACAAACAGCTGGCTAGACAGCTCATTGATTGTTTAAATGCCCAGACACACTTTCTTTTTTCCAGGCACAATTTTAAAAATTGGAGCCTTCTACTTAACTTTGTAGGCTGTCTTTTGCTCTATAAATTGATTTGGAGAACAGTTTAATAATAAAGATAGTATGAAGTACAATGTTATCATCAGTCTACAAATAATTTCATTTTTTATTAAACACTTACACACTTTAAAAGAAGAAAAAATGTTGGGATTCTGGTTTTACTGAGATGAGAGAGGGAGAACAGAAAGCAATCATGTGTATTTTACCATGACATTTTGCAGTGCATTTATATTTTGTCTGGAATATTAGACTTTCTGTTCTTAAAAATGAAAACATTAAAACATCTGGCTGTTATTTCATACTTTTTCCTGTTTCTCTGATATTATCTTGGACCCATGAATTTACATTACACAATTGTATTATGTTACTGTTAATTTAAATGTTAATTATAGTGAAAAGTATATGTTTGGCCTTTGCGTGGAATAGTAGACATTTTATGAGACTTTAAGACCAGGTTTAGTGCATCAACCAAGGTAACTGTAGGCTAATAATACATTGGAAATTAAAAATCCTGCTGGAGTAAGATGAGTCTAAACATACAACTGGTGAAAAGAACAATAAAATGGTGGTAACATAAGAAACTGGTATTGTTTACATTTTAATTTTCCTTCCTTTTGCTTAATGAAAGTGCAGGATGATGCTTTTTCATTGTGCTTGCAATGGGGTTTTTTAAAAGATTATGGCTAATATGACAGGATAATGATTTGTATTAACAGTTTTTAAATGCAAAAATTTGTAGATGATCCCACTTAAATACTGTGTTTTATTTTATATCAAAATGTTTAAATATCGAATGAGTTATGTGATTACTAGTAAAAATGTTTTTAAAACTAAAATGGCTAAACGAAACTGCCATTTTAACACTTTCTAGAATTAAAAATGGCCTTATAATTGTATAAAATGATAAATACCTTGAGCTTAATTGTTGTTCTGTCTACTCCACGTTACAGTGCAAAATAAAATTAGTGTGAAGCTTCAGCTGTGCAGTACCAAGGTATAAAGTGCATGAGGTTTTTACAAGCTTGATTAAGCTGTTTTATTTCCTTGTCAATATCTAGATTATATTTTGTCCTGGTGTGGCTCTAGCTGTTTGACAGCAGTATTATACCTTTGTTCTATCAAGTTAAGAGGTATCAGTGATTCTTAAAGAAAAAAGTTGTTCTTATTCCCCTCCAACTTCCCCCATTCCCAAAAGCAGATGAATCATATTTAGGAAATCACTCTACACAAGTTTTGTCATGAAGACTTAATATGTACCCTTTTTAATGTAGTCACATGTACCTGGTGAGCCTGTATGGTTTCATGCGCATGGATACAGCTTTGTGCACCTTCCTCAGTTTTGTATGTGTACTTAAAGCCATAATGTTTTCTTCAATTTCTGTTTCAAAAAACACTTCGATACAGATAAGGCTAAAAAAATATAATTGCAATATACTTTGACAGGGTACATTTCAATCAATAGAGTGATGATTGGGATGTTAGATTTGTGATGCTGTAGCTCTTGTAAATGGTAAACCTTTTATTTTTCTACCTCACTAATCTACCAAAAGGGATTTAAAAAAAACCAACCCAAACCTTGATATCTACCCTGTAAAATCAGCATGGTAGAAACCTAACTTTCAGCATTTTAACATGAGCCCCTTGTAAAAAGGTGAATACTGAAATTTTATCTTCAGTCTTAAAAGTATTGTTAAGTTAACTGATTAGTCTTCTCTCATGCTTTTATTTCTTCACTGTTGCTGTGTACAGACCTGGAAGATTTTTCACCAGCTGTTGAAAATAACCTAGTTTAAGAGTTCACCGAAAACGTGAGGGATTCATCATTATATATTTACTGTCTGAGGCTGATATAGCTGTAAGGTTTTTCAGATCCCATTGATCTATTGCGCATGTTCCCTCCCTGGGTTGCAGGACGTGCTTCTATTTGCATAAGGCCCTGGGCAAGGTTCTTTCTTGCATTGATTGGCCTGTCCAAGGGAGCCTGATGTGTTCTTGCATTGATCACTGTGTCTTTTCTTGGAAGACAGTGTTACACTGAGTTCATCTCAAAAATTCTAGGGAGAAGGTAAAACTTTACTGCAGATGTCTCAATTTTATTCAGATGTTCCTTTGAGTATAGGCCTTTTTTTCCAGGATAAGTATCTTTTTCTTTAATTTGGATGTGTGCAGTTTGAGTGCAGTATAGACTAGAATATATTGAAAAGTTGTGTTAAATAAAATTGCCAGTATGTATACCACTTATTCCATGATGTTTTTGTTTTAAAACAATGCCTTTAGCTGCCAGCAGAAATCAAAGACATTCTCTTTAAAGAGTTAGAAACTATAAGTCTGTGCATAAACTAAGACTATGAGTGCTGATGTATGTGTGTAGGTTATAACATTAACTTTGTAACTTTTAGATTTGGGGGTCGGAGTAGTGTTCTTAGTTTTTCACTCTTACAAAAATGTAAAATTTTATCTTTTTCAGGACAAAATAGTAGGGTTATGTTGGTTTTCCAGAGCTATGCCTCAGAATTAGTTATGCAAATAACGTTAAATTGTCAAATAAGATAATGATTAATCCAGTTGTATATTGATTAGAAGGGGAAATAATTTCAATTATGTCCTTATTTTTACATTTGTGTTAAGTCATTGAGTGGCTTGAAAAAAACAGCTTAAAGAGCCAAGTCCTTTTCTAAACCTCTGAGAGAATGGAGCTCTTGCATCTTCCACACGTTAACACTCCTTATTGGCCACTTGTTAAGTCAACATTTAGACTCTCTGCCAAGCACATATTTGCCTACCTAGCTAATCATGAGAAAGATACCTATTATCATAGTCTACTGAACATATATCCATAGTAAGAAAATTTTGACTTACCGACTTACTCTGTCAGGGTTCAAATGAAATATGATTATACTTGATCAGATGTACAACTCCAGCATACATAATTAACATGCAAGCTTTACTAAGTTTAAGAAACTAAGCAAAGATTGCATACCATAGTTATTTAAACATAAGTTGGGTTCTAGTGTAATGTTATTACTATGCCATTGAGTGCTAAGCATCGAAAAAGGTATTCCTTGATGATTTTGTAAGATTTACAATAAATATTTTTAGTTACCTTAGAATATTTTTTAAAGGAAATAAATATCAGGGATACATAACTGAGATAATATTATCCAATTGTTACATACATTATATGGAATTTTTATCATTTGTACTGCAGCTTATTGTCTTTCCAAAGAAGGAATCATTTATTATATTTTAGTAATTCAGAACATTGGATTAGAGAACTTATTCCTTTGGTCATTCCCTATAAAAACAAAACTTAGATAAGTGCAATTCAGGTAGCGTATATGAAATTTCATCTTCATTATCATGCAAATACATCAAGAATGTAATGTTTCCCAAGATGTCATTTGACTGTTAGGATCTTTAGAAAATGGCCTCTCAAAGCCACAAAGCTAATATTCTGAAGAGAGCTATATAATGCCTACAAATTGTCTACCCTTATCCTATATGAATAATGAATGTAATAAAATAGGCCATTATTAAAATAGCCAAAAAATGTGGTGACCATTTTGTACAGGCGATTTGTATTTGAATTTCATAGCTATGATGAATTCTAACTGTTCTGTTGGATTCATATATATGTATACACATGCAAACACGATGTGTGGGTATATATATATACACATATATCCAAAAAGTTATAATAAAGAAGTTTGAACATACTTGGAAAACTTTTTTTTTGGTTTTACTACGTAAATCAAATCCATGCAGATTTGTCAAATATTAAATTGTGAACTTTAAGCATTATTAATGCGTATTTAAATGTTATGCAAATATTATAAATATTGTATGTGGTTATCAGTTGCATAGTACATTATGCATATTGTCTACGTTATATGCTACTCTGTCTATATATGATCTTTGGCTGCCCACATTTGCATGTTTGAATGAATGAACATGCAAGATAGACACTAACTATAAAATCATGTCTAAAGTGAGCAATGGGAGTATTCACTTCTGAAATAAAAGAAGAGCCTGTATATCTCACAGCAACCCATGATCAGACAATGTAATTCATGTGCAGAAAAGTGTTGTTACTTAGCTGTATGGGAGAACTATTGACTGCATGCAGACACCAAGAACATACAAGTGCATGATGCGACAGGACATCCATTGAAAACCCCCATAGTACTCATGTGAAACACACAACAGAAATAATTGTAGGCAATTCAAACAAAGAAAAAAAGCTTTATTTTCTTGCTTAAGATGATCATGCTTTCTGGCATGTGAATGTCATTTTCTTTTTCTGGGGAAAAAAAAGATCACACAATTAGTATGAGGTACTTAAGCAAGATGGCTGGATTGAAGGAATATGATAAGATATAGTAGGCACTAACGTAACTGCCACATTATGTATAGTTTTGTTACCCAGGCGCCAGGCCACTCCCTACAGAACTTTGAACCAACATTTCCCCAAGTAGGGATATGCAAACCCCAAGTGATACCCTCAAGCTAATGCTAGGGTACTTGGTGTTGGGCTGAAATACATGTTTTAAGTAGATTTAATAATTGGCTGGTTGATGGAGGTCCTCAACAACAGAGGATACAAGAGGTCTTTTCCTGAAAAGGTCTGAATAGCCTAAAGCTGTGAAATAAGTGGTGAAAAAACACATTTTTTATGAAGGATAAAATTTTTATTGCAGAGTAATATTTTTTCAGTTTATGGATAATGTTATTTAAGTAAATGCAGAAAGAGTG
>NW_005842209.1:1927988-1950464 GCF_000455745.1 Alligator sinensis | reverse complement strand
CAACTTCTTTCTTTTCTTTTTAATGTAAAATTCTCAGTTTTCTGAGACTAGAAAAAATAGAGAGGAATGTCTGCAATGTCAGTTTTCTTCGATGTCACTATAACATTTTGTTTCCTCTAATGTATTACTGAGGGAAAAAGGATGGTTATGAGTTATTTTACTGTGCAGATTTTTGTTAAGTCCAGGTTCCCAATGTGGCAGATACCATGTTATGATAAAAATGTAGCTTTGAGTCCTTCTTTCCCACAAACAGATAAATGCGTGTATGTATATTACCTGACATGTTTTATGTCATATGAGTCTTTGTCCCTTGACTCATTCATTTGAACTTATCACTGGCAAATTTGCATCACATGGGATCCTTGGAGGTTTTTTATTTTTAAAAAAATCTATGATTTGTCATTATACCTTGCTTACAGTGGCTCTGTTTTTGTACACAAAAATCCCTGAATTAAATTACATAGAGCTAATCAAGAACTAGCCAATTGTGCTCTGTTTTTAGTCAGGTTCTACAGTGATCTAAAATGATTTGGTAGAGGTTCATTGTGCTAGTTCTATAGAATTGATTTTTTGAGGATTGACAGCGCTGGATAGTTTTGGTTGTTTTATGAGTCTGTATAGCACCTATCACATCGCGGCTATAATTTTGGTTGTAGATACCTACTATAATACAAATAATAGATAACAGTACATAATAAAGACATACCCATCAGAACCCTGTTAGACTGCAAAGACTTTCCCTTTGTCTCTCCAGAAGTATATAAATATCAATTGTCCAGTGAAGCCTGGAGCTAAATAATTGCCTTGTATAAGGAATATCTTCTTTTTATCAAAATAGGATACAAAATAATACTGTAGAGGATTATTTACATAGCCCTGCCCTTCCATATACATTTTATATTATTGAAAAAATCTGTTAAGAACAGTCCAAATAGAATTCCTGCTTGCTTAATTATTATGAGGAAAGTGTCATGCACTAGATGAACGTGATTGAAGATTTACTTAACTTATAACTATATTTTGTATATCTGAATAAATATGTGGAAACAGAGAGTGTATATATATATATATAGAGAGAGAGAGAGAGTATTCAAAAGTAAAATTATATATACAGTACACATTCCTTAAGATACATTGTTTCAAAAATCATTTTGTTTCATCCCTCTTTTTTCACAAATGTTAAAGTAATTTTGAGCGTTCTTTTTAGTGTTTTGGAATTGGACAAGTAGCTTAGGAAATGCATTTCGTAGGGGATATCTTTCATTGATTGATGTTCTATAAGCCAAATGAACCCATGCATACTTCTGCAATTTCTCACTTGCCTCTGTCTCTCTGTGTCTACCTATATTCTCACATGTGATTACATATATCATATAAAGCATGTATAAAATTCTTAATAGGCTTTAGCACAGTAATTTCTATAACATCAAAGCCTATTGAGGCTGATAATGTAGGAGGTGTGTTTCAGTCCTTCCCTTTTTCCCCCTGACCTCCTGCACATTGACACACTCCCCTTCAATCACTCCATTTCCACCCAGCTGCATCCCAAGTGAAACTTCATGCTCTTGCCTGTCAGCAGCAAGTACACTCTATACATTCTTTCAATGTAATGTGGAATACTTTCACATATCTTCAAGTGAGAAGGGCATATGAGAGTCAGACTTCTTAAGTACTGGAAACATTGAAGTTATAAAACAACCTCAATTTTGGTCTTAGCTATCCTTGCAATAGTAGACTAATGAATATACTTACGTAATTTCAAGCTTTTGCTTTATGCTTTTCCTTTGCTGTTGTCATTCTCTCTGTCTCTGTCTCTCCCACACACGCTTTCCCTGTCTCTCACACATACAAAAACCACATGCATACGTGTACATGCTCACACATGCAGATACAGAGGATCATGTATGGATGCATGCGTGGATATATGTATCCATCCCTGTATGCATATATGTTCCTAAAACTATCAAGTGATCACCTTTTAGATTCAACTAAAGAGAAAGAGTAAATAATTTTCAAAATAAGAATAATTCTCAAATAGTCCAGTGGTACTTTGCTGTTCAAAAATGACTGTCAACAGATCCAGTATAACTGGTATAACATTTCCTATTGAAAGCTGCTTGTTGTGAGAGTCCTTGATGACTGATGCCAGAGAGGACATCATCTCTGTTCATATTACTTGTAGTTACAGCTATTGTATAAACTGAGCTAGAAAGGAAAAACGAAAGGCCTTCCAACAGTTCTAACACGCAACTGTGCTCTAGCTTTTGCCTTAACCAAATAAGTATATCTCTAGGTGACCTATTCTTGTGGTTAGGAAGAGCTTTCGAGGTATAGTAACAGAAGTGTATGAAAAATACTTACAATGAATATTCATTGTTTAGTATGTAAAGACTAAATATGATTAAAATACAATAAAGAGAAGCTGACATTTTTCAGTCATTGCTATTAACTTTTCCAAAATGCTATGTTATCAGTAAAATGGAATGGTTAAAATATACTTTTAATTGTTCTCAGTGGCTACGTAGTCAGGCTAAATTTTATAATAGAAATGCATATCTGTCATTTAGATATTTTAATGAATCTTAAGCAATTAAAGTTTCATCCACAATTGTACCCTAATAGTTATTGTAAGGTGTCTAAATACGTATCTACTGTCATTTTGAGCATTGCATTTCCAGTAATTTGTCTCCTAAACTAATGCATTTTGTGCTTTCTTCACTTTAATCATGAATCAATTTATAATGCACATTGTAATCTTTTGGTAAAAGCCTAATTATGTACATTGCTTTTCAAAATGCAAAGATGAGAGCAAATGTCTATTAACGCTTTACATGGAAAACAGAATACAAACATTTTTGTGATCTGAACTCATTTAAAAATAGTCACTTGCACTTTTTATGCAAATAAAATTGGGCAGTCCTGTCAGGCTCTATATTAATTTATTTTACATTAATAGAAAGAATAGCTTTTTTGACATCTTGTATAGGTCTTTTTTTAGTGTTCTAGGTTTTTTCCTTCCACCTGTAACTGGTGTCTTCTCATATCATTTTTATACGTTTCCTTTTTATTTTCCTTATTGTATTGTTATTGCTTGTGTTTCATGGGTCAACTGCTAATGAACATATGATGTATGCTATAATTCACAAAGGTGGGTAGACAACTTTCTATCTTTATCAGAGGTCTGTGGAATAAAATGAAAAATTAAAGTTCGTACTATAAACAAACCCAGGGTTACTATTTCATAACTCAGTCTGGTAAAATATATACCAAACTGTTTTAGATGTTCAACTTTGGGGTATATATTTTTGAGATAATATTAACTTGCTCTTTTTTTATATCACACGACTGAAGATTGAGGTAATTTACTGGAAGGCAGAGAAGTTATATAATAAAATAGTTAACTTGGACTCTAGTATAGTCTAAATAGTGTTAACCCCCAATTAACAAAAAAAAGAAAAAAATGTCAAAACAGTCATTATAGGTTTAATTATAATTTCTGACTGACTCAAAACCTGACTGTTCTGGCCATTCCAATTTAGTCATTCAGTCCATGCTGCCTGTATTGTGTATTCAGCAGTTCCTATTAGACATCTTCACAGTGAGTGATTCTTCTGGACTTTCTGACACCCGCTTTCATGCATGGCCTGCTATTCTGTGTGGAAATGTTTTTTCTGAGCTGCCTGGAACATTAAAGACATCTTGGCCATGTCAGATTGTATATATAATATGTATGTATAGGTATATAAGATGTATTTATAGGTATATAAGAGTCACTTGCTCTAGATATTTGTTCGTAGTGTGACTTTATACAAGCATGGGTTGCTATATAATGTAGTGTGTGTGTGTATGTGTATATGTACACAAATACCTATGAACACATGCATATGTAATTAGCTTATTCATATACAAGCATATTTATAAAGATTTTCCCTTACATAAGACCCCTGTGGACATTGCTTGCTTGCTTTTAGATTTTTGACTGTCATTATTGACACTAGGGGGCACTGCTTCTCCTCAGTTGTAGCTTTCTTCTGGGACAGTGAGTAAAACTCAGCTGATTTCTGTAATCTTACTTTAATTAACAATTGAATTCTTATTAAAAAATTCTAGGCTGTTTAATTCATTGTTGTTTTGTTTTTAGTCTAGTGTCTATATGCAGTGTTAATACAATGAGTGGAGGCATTTACACTTACAAACAAATACAGAATTGAAAGTCCCATACAGTAACATTTTTTTTAATTTGAAATGTCATTCTTGGCAAAGCCAGAAGGCTAAGTTTGTCCTGTGATGAGGTTTACATCCCTTGCCAGCTGTGCTTCTAGCCAGCAAGTGTGATGAACAGCTTTAGAAACAAGTGAGAGAAAGCACTAAAGAGTTAGTGTGATTCATTTGAACAAAGGTCAAGAGAAAGATAAGCATAGGACAAGAACAGGAAGTTAAAAAGTATATCTTCAGTAATGAAGGTATCCATCAGTTGCCATTATCATTACATGATTTGTTCACCAGTTGCTGTGTGATTACTCCATTCCAAATCACTGAATCATGGGTAAAGAAAAAATATTTCTTGTATTCATGTATGTTTGTGGATAGGAAGAGTTGAAAATGAAGTTGAATAAACAGAATATATAAATTGACAGACTCTTTTACAAGTGTCAGAACATTACTGGTAGACAGCATTTGTTCCAAATAATGTCCATGTTTGATCAAAAAAATCAAAATGTTGATATTATCTGATGTGCGAGCTCTGTTATTAGCAAACCACTTCAGTGTGTTGAAATTCTTTACACTTCAGATGTTTTTCTTAGATATGAAGTGCAAATGGTGAAGTTTAAAAGTTAAAAAATAGGTATTATTGTTTAAAGAGTCATTGCTCCTTTAAAACTATGATTGCATTCACTATAGATTTGATTTCGCACCCAGAGGTTTCAGTAACATAGGACCAGACCATATGATCTTGTCCAAGCAAGTATATTAAATATTCTGAATTCCTTCGGTCACTGTAAATGCTTCTAATACCAAAAGTCTGGTTAATAGCGCTGACTTTATCTAGTGAAGAACTCAGTTTTTGCATTGAGTTAAATAAAGTATTCATAAGCAAATGTGTGTCTGTTTAGCAGCAGACCTATAAATGTCCAGTTAGTCAAAAGGGACGGGTGTCCAATAAAACTAAAGGTTTCTCCACATAATCATTTTCCTATAAAGGAATTATTTTTCCTAAAAAAATCTTTTAAATATTAACTTCCTAAGAAAGAATTGAAGTCTGTTTAAAAGTGAGCTAAAAAAAGCAGGTTACATTTTTTGGTGTCAGGCAATATAAGAAATATGCATTTTAAGTCCACAGTGGTTTTTTTTTTTAATTCCAGAGAGATCTTTAGCTATCCTTATATCATATTAATATATGCTTTTTAAAATTACGGTCTTATCAGTATAGTAAATGGCATGTATTCGCTGCAAAATCCTGTTGCAAGTTATTTTACTGTTCGAAGAAGACAGTATTCTCTGTTGTTTTTAATATGTAACTTTCTAATTATTTCCACAGAATAATATAATAAATCTGGACAGTTTGGGTTCCTACCTGATCCTTAGTAATAGATCTGTCATTTAACAAGAACAGGCATCATCTCGTCATGCTTTATCGGTTCATAAGCAAAAAACTGATTAATCAATATGGGGCAGCTTTTGTTATATTCAACATTTTATAATTTGAAATGTTATTTTGTTGCTACTAACAGTTTATAAGCAATGAGATGCCAGAGTTGTTATAATAGGATTTTTCCCTTCCTAGTAGGATGTTGCTTATGGCTATAAAAAGTTAATTTCAGATCCTGATATACTTGCATTAATTTTTGAGACATTGGCTGGGTGTGCTACAGCAAAGAATAACATGAACATCGCACTGCTATGCTGTAGCTAATTGTTTATTACCTCAAGCCAAAGGAAAGCAATGTTAATGTGCCGGCCACAATGTCTTTAGAAAAGTAGAAAACTGACAGAAAAGGTCTTAGAGATTTCTTCCTGTGGGTCTTGAAAAGCGGACTTAGGAAAAAAAGGGGAAAAAAAATACCATCATGTCTAGGAAATAATTTTCAGCAGTATTTAAAAAGGTGAACATTTGGTCTGGGTATGTTTGGAAGTATATTAAAATAATACTTAATTACAAAACCTTAGCATCTACTACACCATTGTACTAAAGAATTAGAAAACTCATGATGAATAAAGAAAAGTATTCTGTATGTAAATCAAAGTATTAAAATGCTTATCAGCTGTGATGTGCATGGTCATTCCATTATATGTTTGTATTCTTTGGAGTATTTGCTGACATAGGTGCCCGTTTTCTTTTCGTTTGCCAGTAAGGGATCTGTTGACTCCACAGCTATGTAAAAAGCTCTTATCAGCACCTATTATAATCAGCAAGAACTTTACTATAAATCATTATCAGAAAAAGCATTGTGGTACATTTTTTACAGCAATACATTTATTTTGAAATTAATAGGGAAAAATAATACAGAGTCTGTGCTTGAGATGGGCTAATAAGCGTGCCCATGGGACTTTCCTTTTTAAGCACTAAATGAAAGCTTTTGCATTGCTAACAGGCTACAAAAGTTGCTTAGGTAATAAGACTCTTTTTCTCTTATCAGTAAAAATGAAAAGGGGAGGGATGGAATAGCTCAAGGGATTGGTAATCAGATTACAAAGTCTTTCACTTCTAGGTCACTGGTTCAAATCTGCTCCCTGTTTAGTAGTGACCAAAAGCTGTTACCAGCTGATGGCTTTTCAGTGGTCTTTGTGAAGTAAATTAGTGGTCTCAGTCCAATGTCTAGTGAACATCATGGTTAGCACCCACGTAGGTGCTTTCACTTGCAACTCTTTTTGTAAGTAAGAATGAACTACCAAGAGATTCTTTCAAAAAATCTTTTAAAGTAAATTAGTGGAGAGCAAAGTTTGTTCTGTTGGTGCCCAAACGACATCTGTTCTGAGTGAGTTGCAGATTTTGTCCTCCAGTGCTGTTAGTGTTACTTTAAATCAGCACAATTTTATAAAAAGTCACATTCCAGTCTTATTATAAATTGTTCTTGTAACTTTTAATTTTAATTATGCTGTATCAATCTAAATTATTTCAGGGTTAGTGAACATAGCTAATATAACATGTTTTTAAATTGCAGAGATTGATAAATACAGATTTACCAAAGCTGTATGTTTACTAAATCCATTAGTCTGAGAAGACATTTTATACTCTATTAACAAGTTTGATTTTGGTTTATATTGTATATAGACATTTTTTATTAATAATCTAAGTTTCAGGTTAATGATGTGGAAGATTGAGACTCTAACTTTGGTAGATTCTTATGCTGTATAACAATCAAATAGTAGGAAAAAAATTGAAAAATGTAAATGAAGTGGAATACTGAACAATTTAGAGAACATTGCAAAGGAAATTTCCATACACTTGTAGTAAAATGTTTCTGTGTGTAAATTTTAGAGTTCCATCTTTTATCAGTGTTATTATCAGATGCCAGACCATTGGTTTAAAGATTCTGCTCTTGTTGGTCTTTGGAAGTGTTGTTATTCATAAGGACAGTATTATAGAATACATACCACAAAGTGAATATTGTTTCCAATTCTGTAATATGTGAACCTGAAACTACATCCATTTAATTTGTTTATATTCCATATATATGTGGAAATCATTTTGACAACATATGGCTAAATATGAATGCATATCTAGAGATATACACAGAGCACTTTATAATGCTATGATATGCAAAAATGATTTTTTCAAAATTAACTGAAGACTAAAAATCAAAATTTCTTCTAATCTGTTAGATCTGCTGCATTAGGTTACTGCAGTCATTCATATACAGAGCCAAACTAGATAGTTCATCAGTCTCAAACTAAGCCTCATTTGTAGGTCTCCTTAGGTGAAATAAATCATGTCTATAAGTTGCTTTTTTATTTACCGAAGCTTTCTCTAGAATCAATGTGCTATAGCTACTTCTGTTGCTTTATAGATGCCACACCCTGCTGGGAGAATAAAAGTCATTAATATAGTCACTGGGACTAAACATAGACATTCTGGCAAACAGAGATCAGAACCCATAGCTCCTCTTCCCTACTGTAGTCTAACTGATAGACATCATGTCCCCTCTCTCTGACCCAATGATTCTGAAATTCCTTTTTGCATAGGGAAGACCTACAAAAGTGGGAGTAGGGGAATGGCATCTGGATCCCAAATAGGGCACTCTCCTGGGAAGTACAAGATTTTGGTTTGAACCACCTCAACCTGGAGGTTGCATCTGACCAAAACCTCCCACTTCTTGCATGACCATTCCAATTCCTTGTAGGCTAAAGCACCGCAAACAACTTCTCTGCCTTTGGCCATGTCTTAAAACAGGAGTGAGCAATTATTTGGGCCCAAGGGCCACATAAGCTGTTTTGGCATGTTGTCGTGGGCCAGGTCAGCACCTCCCCCACAAACAACTCACCAGAACTCCCTGTGTGGGGTGAGGCCCCAGGCAGCAATGTTCAGGAGCAAGTGAGGCTGGGATCACAGGGTGAGGTCACGGGGCGGTGACGGCATGGAGCCGGGACCAGGGCTGGGTCAGAGCCACAATCTGCTGCCTGCATGCCCCTGCAACTGGTATGGGTTCTGCAGACAGGGATGTGCAGGAAGCAGAACATAGTTCTGCTCTGCAGCAACCCTGCGCTGTCACTACCCCATGGTCCCAGTCCCAGGGTAGATGCAGCTACCCACCCACCCACGCACCATGGCCATGCAGCTCCCCAAAGCTGCATCTGGGGCCAGGGCTGAGATCTTGGGGTAGCAACAGTCCAGCACTGGGGCATTCACAAGGGGGAGAGGAGAGCTGCAAGCACCACAGATGATGCTGGAGAGGCACTTAGCCTCTCTCCTCTCACCCTTCCCCTCCCCCCAGCCCACAGGCAACTGGGAGTGGTGGGCACAATGGTGACTCCGTGCCCCACTACTTGCTGCAGCCAGGACTGGGGGAGACAGGCGGCACGGGGGCACCCCTATCCTGTGCCAGCCTGCAGCTTAGCCCAGGATGTCTGCACAGCAGTGGGAATACCAGTGAGGATGCTGTGGCTGAGGCCTGGGGCTGGCCTCCATGGAGAGTGACCCCCGAACCCAGATGCAGCTCCTTGCCCAGTTGCACATGGTCTCCATGGAGACCAGCCCCTGGCCCTGACCTCAGCCCCAAAAGCAAAGCCTTCAGTGGGGTTCTCACCACTGCTGCTGCCCCCACACCACTGTGCCCTGTGCTTCTCTGCCCCACACCGAGCTGGCGAGGCTGGAGGCTGTGGCCACCATGCATTCTGGGGCAAGCTGTGGGCTGGCATGGGATGGGGATGCACCAGTGCCATCCAGCAGGGCCAAGGAATCTGCCATGGGCAAGGCAAAATCCATGGCAGGCTATATTTTGTCCACCCCTGTTTTAAAAGGAAGTGATTACAGCTATGCATGATCATTCCTGGACTCTGATGGGGCTTAGAGATGAGATAGCGCCCAAGCTTTTGAAACTGGAGCAGTTCTGGGCATGTGTGGAAGCAGAACTCAAGATGTCTGAGATATATGAAAGTCAAATAGTGAAGCACTTAGTAAGTTTGTGACACTAGGGTTAGGTGGCAGCTAATGACGGTTTTATGGATGGCAGTTATGGAATAGAGTGCTTCAAGTCCTCATGTAGGCAGCTACATCATTTATTGAATGTCATCTCAAATCACTGTTGTGATTTTCACAGTATTCTGAAAAATCCTGAAAATTACTTTAGACTTAAATGGCACTTTTCTTCCATAGATCTGAAAGGGGTAAAGGACTATTGTGAAACAAATGAGGAGCCAAAGCTACCTTTGCTCAAGTTCTCCATTTAAACACAAGGGGCACATCCAGATGAGCGCAGTCATGTGATATGTGATGCCCCAAACACGCCTGCAGCACCACATCCTGCACAGTTCGGTGTTCTTCACGCTGCAAGGGCATGCTGCCTGAGCGTGCTCTGTGCTATTTTTTTTCCACATTTTATTTTTACCCCTGGATATCCAGGGGTCAAGAGAACCTGCAGGGAAAAAAACCAGCACAGCGCACACTTGGGCATCACACTGCTGAAAAGTGGAGCTGGGCCACCTGGAGCTGTGTTGCAGCTGCTGACCAGGCTCCTCATGGCAGAGTCGCCATGGCTGCAGCCCTGAGAGACCCCCAGGTAAGGCTGCTGGAACCGGCATAGTGCTGGCCCCAGCCTCCTCTGTCACCCACAGGGTAACTTGCTGCACAACAAAGTGCACATGGCACAGGCATACCCTGGGCACAAGTAGCTGCGGTGCAAGTTACGCTGTTGCTACTTGTCCCCAGGGATCCAAATATCCACACACATCTGGACACTTCCAAGGGATGTTTCCACACATTTGGGCACGTGCACTTGCAGCAGCTCAAATGGCAGCGGCACAAATTTGTGCTGGAGATTTGTGCCTCAGCAGACGTCCCTGAACATACACTTTGGTGTGGGGCAAACTGTGCCACTTGGGGCAAACTGACCCTGCCCAGCTCCTCCCGGATCTGCAGCCAGAGGGAGCTAGAGGTGCTGGCCCCAGCAGTATAAAAAGCTACTCTGGTGAGGAGCTCAGGGCTTCTTGCCCTCAGGAACTTCTGAGGCCCGGCCAGTTGGTATCTGGGGACACTGCCCCTTGTGCCAGCTGGACTGCTAAAGCAGCCCTAACCTAGAGTGGCCCCTGCACCCTCTAACCATTGCAGTAGTTCGGCAGTGGGGACTGCTGCCTGGCTGTGACCTGCTGCCACCTGTGACAGCATCCATCCCCTTGGACCTGCGGTCCCATTACTGCATGCCTGTCAGACCCAGACAGGAACTGCATGGCCACCTGGGTTGTACAATGGGCACTGCAGCAGAGACTCCTGCACTTCTGGGCCAGCTGTTAGTGGGCCATGTCTGCGCAGCTGGCCCTTCTGCAACACTGCTGTCATGTCTTCTGGTGCTTCCACTCTGCTATCTGGATAGCTGTTGCCCAGAAGATATGCTTATTTCAGCGGCCTGCTTTGAACTGTCAAAGCTTGTCCTCCTGGCCCCAAATGGCAAGGTCAGCCAACTCGTCTGCCCTCCAGCTGGGTCCCCGGTGCTGGCCCTGGGAAGGCTCCTCTGCCTGGGTCTTGCCACTTGCCTCTCGAGCAGGGATTCTGGTGTTCCCTGTTTAAAAATTGCAAATTCTCTGATAAAAAAACCCAAGTTCTCATTAAAATACCTGAAATCCATGTTCTTCTGTGATTAAATTGAAACAAGTGACAGCAAGAGTGACCCAGTCCTGCCTGAAGGCTCATACTCCCAGGCAGGCCGGGCCAGGCCCATGCCATGTGGCACAGGTGGTGCTGGGTCCCAGGTGGCCAGGCCTGTGCCACATGGGGGCTCTGCCAGTAGTGGGCCCTCAGCACCCCACTGCTGCTGCTGCAGGGCGGGCTGTGTGCCCATGATGGTGGAGGGACCCACTCCTTGTGAGCAGTCCCCTCCCACACACACATTCCCCCCCACAGGCCTCCCAACCCCTGTATCCTTACTGGGGCCAGAGCCTGGGTCCCATCCACCGCTGCAGCCTTGCCCCTCTCCTATTTGCCCCAGCATGCTGAGACAGCTTACTGGAGTAGCAGGGTACAGGGCAGCCATAGAGATGCTCTGGCCAGATACTCTAGAGGATCCAGCCTCCACTTGCCTCAAGGCATGCTCCAGGAGCATGCCCAGCACCACTTTTTTTCTGCATGTGTGGGGTTTTTTTTAACCAGGATTTCCTGGTATCAAATTTAGAGTCCACACTGCAAATATGCAGTGCAGGGAACATTTTTTTGTTCCCAATGTGCCTCTTGTGGTACTTCACACTGCTTTGAGATGCCAGAACAGGCACATGCGCACTCATCTGGATGCACCCAAGGCAGCCAGACACAAAGGAGAAATGAATTGCTGAATGTCATGTAAGAAATCTGTGGTAAAAGTAGGAAGGATCCATGTTTTATCCATTACATCTCTGAAGCAAATCTCTATTCTTTATTATAATGTGTATAAAATTAATACAATAATGCTTTCTCAATCTCTGTAATACTCCAAGAACTATTGATAAAAAGTATTATGTGAATGCAATTTATTAGTATTATTAATTTTACAGACTGCAGAAATGAGACATGGGAAGGATGTGTGGTTTGGTTAGGTTAGGATTGGCATCAGCACCACAAGACTTTGATTCTGTTTCTGGCTCTGATATTAACTTTTTCTGCATGACCTTGTACAAATCTCTTAACCTCTTTGTTTCACCATCTGTGAAATAGAAGGGGATTCATTATTATTATTTTCTTTCTTTCTGTGTGGGGATTAATTAAGAATGGATGAACAATTCTTTGAAAAGATACTGTTTTCCGTAAGTAAATAGTTTCATTATTTTATTTATCTTCTTATTTTGAAAAAGAAGAATGAACTGCTCAAGGGAGAAGAAGTCATGCTCTAGACTTACTGCTTTAAGATATCCTGAGGTTTGGGGGCTCGGGAGTGATTCTTAGGGTAGATAAGAAGTGAAGGAATGTAAGAAGGGATGTATGACCAAGTATTTCCTTTACAGCTAAGTGATTTAAAAAGAAAACAATAGAGACTACTCCTAGCAGCAGTGGTGGTTTCAAGGTGTATTGGAAGGAATGATTGTCTTCAGACTAGATATAGTAGTTCAGAGCTGAAACTGAATTGGCTCAGGCTTTCATTCTCAAAGTAGATCATCTGAGTTCCATACATTTTACTGTTCAGAATGACCTGCATGACACCCCAGTGACTTTACCTTTCACTTGCTGTCTGAAAAAAGCATGGAAATATCCATATGCTATACCAATATTTATTCATTAATATTTATTCACCTGTTTTCAAATAGAATAACTATTTGAAATGTTTGAACATTTTATATTGTATTTGGTGCTATTTTTATTTCCCTTTACTTCGTGAGCCAAGCTGTATTAGTTACTAACTATGACATTGACTATGTAGGCCACAAATTTAAAAAAGATACCTTTCTCAAACTGGCCTACAGTGTCCCTTCTATATGTAATAATATCAGTTTCTATAGTCAGAAATCTGGGGAACCTAGCAGAACTAGATGCAGTTATTGTACCCTATAGGAATGCTGGGAAGCCCTGAACTTTTTTAAAAGACTTTGTTTTCCCTGAACCTGCAAATCTGGTCCTGTTAGCACAAGGAGAATCTAAAGTTATAAGTGGCAAAGGTGAAGGGGATTGCCAGTTTCATCGGCTAATTCCATCCACTAGTTCCATCCCCTAGCCATTCATTTTAAAAGTTTACACAAAGGTTACAGGAAAAAAAATGAAACTCAAAATGTTGATGACAGCAGCTGCAGTTAAGCTCATGAAAGTTTCCTTTCAACTTTGGTGTAATCCTTTAGTTTCTTTCCACTGGGGAATCTGAGTTTATTCCAACTGTCACCTCAGGCCTTCTCTATTCTGAGAATGCACCAAAAGGACTCTAGGAATAGGCAAACCTTCAAGTCAGCTGGCCCTGACAATCTTCACCCCAGGGTACTCAAGGAGCTGGCGAGCATCATAGCCCAGCCTCTAGCACGGATCTTTGAAAACTCTTGGCGCTCTGGTGTAGTGCCCGAAGACTGGAAGAAGGCCAATGTGGTGCCTATCTTCAAGAAAGGGAGGAAAGTGGATCCGGCTAACTATAGGCCCATCAGCCTGACTTCTATCCCGGGGAAGATCTTAGAAAAGTTTATTAAAGAGGCCATCCTTAATGGACTGGCCGACGCCAACATCTTAAGGGATAGCCAGCACGGGTTTGTTGCGGGTAGGTCTTGCTTGACCAGTCTCATTTCCTTCTACGTCCAGGTGACCTATCACCTGGACAAGGGAGAAGAGATTGATGTCATATATCTTGACTTCAAAAAAGCTTTCGATCTGGTGTCCCATGATCGCCTCTTGGAGAAACTGGCCAATTGTCGCCTTGGGTCCTCCATGATCCGCTGGCTGGCAAATTGGCTCCGGGGTCGGACCCAGAGGGTAGTAATCGATGGAAGTCACTCATCGTGGTGTCCTGTGACCAGTGGGGTCCCCCAAGGCTCTGTCCTTGGACCCATACTGTTCAACATCTTCATTAATGATGTGGACACTGGAGTCAGAAGCGGACTGGCCAAGTTCGCCGATGACATGACACCAACCTCTGGGGCAAAGCATCCACACCAGAAGACAGGCAGGTGATCAAGGCTGAACTGGACAGGCCTGCCTATGCAGGGGGTCAGACTCGATGATCTCAAGCAAATCCCGGGACGTCTCAAGCAAATCCCGGGACGTCTCTCAAGCAAATCCCGGGACGTCATTCTCCCCCTGTACTCGGCCTTAGTGAGGCCGCAGCTGGAGTACTGTGTCCAGTTTTGGGCTCCACAATTCAAAAAGGATGTGGAGAAGCTTGAGAGAGTCCAGAGAAGAGCCACGCGCATGATCAGAGGTCAGGGAAGCAGACCCTACGATGACAGGCTGAGAGCCCTGGGGCTCTTTAGCCTGAAAAAGCGCAGGCTTAGGGGTGATCTGATGGCCACCTACAAGTTTATCAGGGGTGACCACCAGCATCTGGGGGAACGTTTGTTCACCAGAGCGCCCCAAGGGATGACGAGGTCGAATGGTCACAAACTACTTCAAGATCGTTTCAGGCTGGACATAAGGAAGAATTTCTTTACTGTCCGAGCCCCCAAGGTCTGGAACAGCCTGCCACCGGAGGTGGTTCAAGCGCCTTCATTGAACACCTTCAAGATGAAACTGGATGCTTATCTTGCTGGGATCCTATGACCCCAGCTGACTTCCTGCCCTTTGGGCGGGGGGCTGGACTCGATGATCTTCTGAGGTCCCTTCCAGCCCTGATGTCTATGAAATCTATGAAACCTACTTATGTTCTCGGGCAATATTGAGGGGCTCCTATACACGAGCGGCAAGGCTGCTCCAATGCACTGTAATTACAGCAGGTCAGAGCAGACTCAATTGAGTCTGCTGAAATGTGGTAATTACTGTACTCCAATGAACTCCAGTGTCTCATGTATCAGCGGCCCCGCACAGAAAAATGGCAGCAGGGCTGCTTTAATTAAAGCTTCTTCTAAGAGCTTTAGTTAAAGTGCCCCACCGCCATTTTTCAGCACAGGGATGCTAATATATAAGACACTCTGGGTGTTTTAATTAGAGCGGCTTTCGTTAAAGCACCCCACCACCACTCCCACCACTCCCTGAGCACGTGTATAAACACCCGAGGAGATTGTCTCCTCAAGTTTGTCGACCTCAGCTTTTGTATCATTTTACCCATATCACTTTGGTTTCAGTTTCGGCATTTTGAAGGGACAGTGGTTCGTTTCGGTGTTTCGGATCAGTGTCCCATTTCGATTTGGCCAAATCTGTTTTGGAGTTTCAGTGCTGTTTCGGTGTTTCAGCCATAGGCTATAATGGGGAATCCCTAAAATGCCTATGACTTTGTCATTTCTTGCCTGATTTAGAAGAAAATTGCAGGGATGGTAGCCCCTTCTGAGGGCATGAGGCCTGCCAGGCTTCAAGGAGATAAGTGCAGGGGATTTTGTGAAACTGCACCTCAAACTGTTCAAAGCAAAACTAGTATTGCTTGGTGACAGCGGCAGCATGCTGTCATCCCGCACGCAGATCAAAGGGCCTATGCCCCCTGGGAAGAGTCCAGTACAGCTGTGCAGCCCTCCCGATGCACGCGGAAGCCCAGATCTGCATGAGCGATGACAAGAGGCTGCCACTGCCAGCTGGGGCCAGCAGCAGCACTGGGTTCTTCCTGGCACTCGGTGAGGGCTGCAACGGGCAGACTCGGGTGCTGGTGCTGGTCCCAGCTGCCAGTGGCAGCATGCTGTCATCTGCATGCTCTGCAGCCGGTGAGTGCAGAGCTTTAAACAAACATGGCAGAGCCTCCCCATGCAGTGGCGGGCAGCAAGGATTGCCCCCCCATCTGCCACCTGTGCAGTTGCTGCCCCATTGTGTGGGTGCAGCATGGCTCGGCAGGGCACTGCGCAATGTCTGGGAGCTGGGGTGGCTTCAGCTGTCAGCTTCAGCTCCCAGTTCGATTCCCCAGCTCTCTGATCATTCCCCCAGCTGTTCCCGGGGGACACGGGCCCCTGGATCTGCGCATAGGGTTTCAGCAGGCTGCTGCTGCCAGCTGGGGAAATAACCCAGCGCCTCAGCTGGCAGCAGCAGCCTGCTGTCATCCTGTGCACAGGTCCAGGGACCTGTGCCCCCTGAAAAGAGCTGGGAGCAAGATCAGGGAGCTGGCGAATCAAACTGAACTGAGCATCTGCTGCTGGCCCCAGCCTGCAGTGGCACCCTTCTGAAACCCCACAAATAGATCCAGGGACCTGTAATGTTCAGGGACCTGAACATTTCCCCAGCTCTTCCTGGGAGGCGTGGGACCCCGGATCTGCCTGCCAGGTTTCAGCAGGCTGCCGCTGCAGGCTGGGGCCAGTGACAGCACTTCACTCTTCCCGGTGCTTGGCACGGGCTGCACTGAGCATCTGCTGCTGGCCCCAGCCTGCAGTGGCACCCTTCTGAAACCCCACAAATAGATCCAGGGACCTGTGCTCCCTGGGAAGAGCTGGGGAGATGATCAGAGAGCTGGGGAATTGAACTGGGAGCTAGATGTCAATATCAGAGCAGTCCTTCCCACCCTCTTCCCCCTCCCTCCTCTTAGTTTTTGTTTCCCTGCAAGCCTGGCTCCAAAACTCCAAAATTCTCCGAAACATTTCCAAAATGTTTCAGAGCCTTCTGTTTAGTTTTGAAGCTCTTTTGGAGCCTTCCGTTTTGATTCAGATTCAGTGTTTTAGGTGCCAAAAGGGCCCGAAACACCTCCGAAACAAAATGGCTGCTGAAATTTGGTATAGCCCTACAATTTAACTATGTCTGATTCCAAAACAGATTAGAAACGCATACAGTTAAATCAGCACAAACAGCTGTGTGTAGGCCAGTCCTACGGTAGTTAACTGCAGCACAGACATTTATCAATAGAAAAGGAGTTTAATCAACTGCTTTTCCCTGGGGGGGACTAGTCCAAATATCAAGGTGAATGTGACGAGTGCTCTGTAGAAAAGGTTAAGGTCCTTCCTAGCTATGGAAAGCTAGTGAATGGTGTTGCTTAGAGTCACAAAAGATACTGGAGGGAAAGTTCATTGTGATTTTTGTCATTTGAAGCAATATAAATAACGATTATAGTGATCACATTGATCGCAAAAAGTAGTAATGCAAAAAAGTATAAGAAGGTTGGCTATTAAACAGCTCTCAGAGATATGGGATAGCTGTCAAGGATTTCCAGTCCACTCTGAAAAGCTAGCAACAACTCATATAAAGTGTGGTGATGGGAACCTGTTAACCACTTTTGGTGGTATGATACGATAGCGAGGAAAAAAAGAAAGAGACAAAAGTCAGTCTCTCCATTTGAATTACAGTATTGTTTGTGGAACTTCTTAGATCATCAAGTCACTCGGAGTACCTGGCCTATGATGTGCAACAGTTTGAAAGTAAACACTATGGATGGCTAGGGTTGCCTTTAATCCAGTTATAGTCGATGTATATTTTATTTTATTCTATTTACTTTAAGTTATACAAAGGGCATAGAGGAATGCATATCCATCATTTTAGATACTTGTAGTGCCAACTGTGTGCTCAGCTCTGAACACAAAAGAAGACCAGATTGCATTTCAAGAAGGCTACAATTAAAGAAGTGACACAAATTGGACATGAAATGGTGTAGGAAATACAGAAACTGAGAATATTTTAGAAGTATCTTTTAATTTTGGGAGGTATAAGAGGATTTTTACAGTGAGGTATATGTGGATTGTGCAAAACATTTTTGAGCAGGGATTTGAAAATTGAGGAGATTGATTGGGCTCTTGGCATACACAAGGAAGACAAGCAATTGTCTCTGAATCATGTTGATTTTCAAAGTATACGGGAAACATTCAAGAAGGCCTGTGGGAAATCTGGGAGGCATCACTTGGAGTTTATTGCCAAAACACAAAGGTAAAATATGATTTAGAATCTGCCGATCTTTTCTTCAATTTCTACCAACACCCAAGAAAGCACCATTTTTATATGGTAGTGCCAGAATGACGTTGTAAATATGATGGTCCAGGAAAAATGTGACCAACAAGGATTTTTGTGGGTGACGTGTTTGTCTAGACCAACTGTATAGCTGAGATGAATACAGAAAATTTCTGGGTATCAAGGCCCTGTTTCAGGTTTGAGATAAAAACAGACGTATCTTGAGCTAATTAGCAGATAAAAGAGAGGCCTGTATAAAGCTCCATGTATAAGTAAAAACAGACTATAAGAGACATATCAGGTAGCAAACAGACGAGAAATTCAGTAGAAAGGATAACCTGATGAGCAAGACCATTCTAGAGGGTGGTTATCACCTGTGGATTTTAGATAGATTAGTGAGGATCAAGTAGATTATAATGATCCATACAGTCAGTGTCTGTGGTAAATCCCTTGTGTCCAGTAAGCTAATGAATTTTTGCTCCCAGGCCCATCTTTTGAAGGTGTTTTGTAAATTTGCCTTGAGCACAGGGATTGTGAGGTCAGAAAGGGAGTGGTTGTTGTGTGGAAAGTGTTCTCCAACCTTTGCTTGTGTGATTCTGTTCTTTATGTTTTTCTCTATGATCATTCATCCTTATGCATGCTTTTTGTCTAGTTTCACCCACTTAGTTTCCACAGGGGCATTTGGTACACTGGAAGTGATATATCACCTTCTGTGATAGACATGTGGATCCATAGATTCTGATGGTTTTCACTGTGAGGGGTGTTGATTGTTGTGTCATTTCTATATGCCAAAAAAAATCTCCCAAGTATACGTGTTTGTGCGAATGTGACTATGCCAGTAGATTTGTAGTTCATTATAGAAAAAAAAGAAGACATAAGAACCTTTCACAAAGTCCTTTGATACTTGAGACACCCTTTGCCATGAAACTTAGATACCATAAACACAATGAAACATTCATTTGAACACATAACACAGTTCCTTTGACTTATTGCTGTCCAACAGGATTTCTTTCAACTAATAATGTATTCATATATCATTAATACTCAAGAACAATTTGCAGCAGTTGACCACTTCCTTCTGTTGAGGCAGAATAATATTAATGCCCAGTGCTTCTGCAACATTATTCATTTGTAGTTCTCAAAGGAGATCAGCTGGAGAAACTGAGTCATAGAGAGGCAATGTGAGTAGTCCCATTTCACCAGAAAAATACAGAGCTGAAAATAGAATCTAGGGTTTTTTGAGTTGACGGGTAAGCCTCCATAGCAGACAGCGCTGTGTCTGCATTTCACATAGCCAGGCCTGATTCTAGCGTTATCATAGGTAGCACTGATTCTAGTGTAAACCTACCCCCTCCCACAGGGGTGTGACATCCCTGAACTCTCCAAAGTTATAGGGGAGTGTGTCCACTCTGAGGAGGGAAGTGTGCATACCCCTGCCTGCAACAAAGCTGCATCCACAATTATTTAGGCCTGGAATAATGTTTCTGCTATTTCAGTGGCAGGGCATTGGTAGTGCCCCTGTTTCCTTCACTCTTTTAACCTCTGGCACATTGTACGGTGTTTTGATTTTGTTTTCGTAACTATCTACATGTCTATGGCATGAGAAGAATTGGAGTGGACAGTGTTTAAGTCTCTTAAAAAGTAAAAATGTAAAAAGTTGTCTGCAAATGCAGGGCACTGAACTCAAATGCTCAAGAGGCACTTTCCAGTTCTTTGTTCCTAGGAAATCTTACGAGTTTTTTAAATTAGACCTATATTGACCTTCTATATGTATAGTTCAAATACGCTTTACACTGCTTCAGATAGATCATTCTGTATGTGAAAGACTTTTTGTTCTAATGTAGCCACTTCTTAATTTTACCTTTTTTCTACTGTCTCACAACAGGTTTGGACTGTTTTCTGCCAGATCAGTAATTGTTGATCATACTTCCTTTTCCGGTTTGCTGAAGTCTCTTTTTCAAACTTCCAGAATGTCTGTCATTTGGCAGAGTTTTTGTTGTCGTTGGTTTGTTTGGTTTGGGTTTTTTAGCAGACAGGCACACTTTTTTTGTTGAGGGAGTATGCATGTGGCAACATAGCTTCAGCAGAAAAGGAAAGGGAAGTTATTGCTGCTCTCTTCTGGTTGCCTGTAATAATAAATCATAAGTTGCCATTCCCTAACTAGTGAGTAGCAAGTTTTCTTCATGAGTTTATATGACCCAAGAAGTTTCAGCTTACATACCCTTTCCCTTAGTGATCTTGCCTGTGGAGAGACTTTTCCTTCCTGAAGTTACTCAGAGGTTGCAAAGCTTGAAGCTGAATCTTCAAAGGACAGGAAAAGTGAATGTTGTCTTATCCTGTTGCTGTAGTGGAAATCCAGCTGTCAGTGTTTAAATAACAAGGGTGTTAGACTTGGTGTCCATCTGTGACGTGCTGAGCATACCACCCAGCTTTACTCTTCATTTTTGAGCTCTAGCACCTTTCAAGAAATGAATATTGTGTACACATATATTTGTACACAAATATGATAATGGAAGCTCAAATCCTTAAATAAATACTTTGTCCTTATTCAGTCAAAATTATTATTCAGAACTGAGCATGGACTTCAGGATTTGCCCTGAACTGTGTATATACTTTCTTTATGAGATGAAATAAAACATATGGAAACAAAATATTTTATTGGTATATAAATGCAAAGAGTGTGAGACTTGATTACACAAACAGCAGAAGTAATTTTAATATTGATGTTAGAGATGAGGAAGTAATGCTATATTCTCATTTTAGATCTGATATTTAAAATATACTAAAGCTTATTTTTTGTTCTAACTTGATTTTATTTCAGACCATTTTCACTAATCTGTTTGATCATTCTTAAACTGGGTTCTGGATTTCAAGTTCTAATTTACACATTAGTTTATACATACAAGAGAATTACTTTCATAATTCATTTGAGACTATGTCTTTCATTAGCCATGGGCCATTAGCTCAATGATGGTAAAAACCCCTGAATCTTACACTTATCAACCCTAGTGTATTAGTTATTTCACTCAACACAAATTTTTATAAATATCTGTTTATGTAAAGTGATTTTAAATTATATAAAATAAAACCAGAATTATGTTTAATCCATCTTAATCTGATTCCATGAAAATCAGGAATCTGAATATTCAGGCTTAAACATGCCTCTTTTTGCAAAGATATTTTAGCACATATGATTATGTGGAGGGATCCTCCAGACCAGGGCTAGGAGCCACACCAGCAGGTAAATTATTTGTTTTGTAAATTAGAGTGGTGTTAGCGGTGCTTAGTCTGATCTAAAAATGGTGCACCCAGTGCAAAACCAGATCTTGTTGGATGAACCCTGAGTCTAGACCAGGGGTTTTCAACCTTTTTTAAGCTGTGCACCCCTTCTAGGTATGCTTCTGGCAGAGCGGGGGCGGGGGGAAGGGTGGCAGCAGCTGGACGCAAAGCAGGGGGGGCTTGCACACAGCAGCAGCGCAGGGTGATGAATGGTGGCAGCCACCGCTACGTGCAAGCTTTTCCCCTGTCCCCTCCCCGGGTGGTGCCTGTGTGGCCCACAGAGGGGAGCCACTGCCCTCGCTTCTCCCCCAACCATGCTTCTGGGGGTACATATACCCCCAGTTGACAACACCCTGGTCTACACCAATAGGGGTAATTAGATTTAACAAACACTTGTATGCTTACCACTGTACTCCAGACATCCCAATGTTCATTGCTCCCTGTCCCCTCCCCACTGCCCCCCAGCCTCAGAAGGACTGTCTGTGACTCGGCCAGAATCCACTGTTCTGGCTTAGTCACAGACCAAACCCCTTCTCCTATCAGGTCTGGGGCTGGGAAAGCCTAGCCTTTTTTCACAGCCCCATAGCTATTGAGCTATTCATCTCCCCAACGCTGAGCAGGCAGGGAAAATCCACCTGCCAGCACCCCATGGGGCCCATCAAATCTGGGACTTGCATCCTCATGGGTGTGAATGGCTGTGGGCACTGTCACAACCCAAAGTTGTGATTTTTGTTTTGTGTGTGCTTCGGCACTGCTAAATTATTTTCCCGCCAAATTACAGCTTCTTTGCATGGTGGAGTTTTCTGCTGTAAAGGAGAACTCCGGTGAAATGGAGCTTTTTCCCACCAATTTATAGCTTTCTTTGCATGGTGCATTTATTTTGTATCTCAGAGATGCACGGTGCAAAGGAGTTCCTGCCATTTGTATTTTAATTCGAGCCCCATTATTGGCTTGTGTTAAATTATGCACACGTGGCGGCTAGCAATTGGCTTGCTAGCCGTATACAGAGCTTGGGTGGTTTCCGCCCAAGTTGGAGAGAAAGCAATTGGAGTCCGAGAGGGAGAGCATGAAGATCTCTAAGCGCTGTGGATCCTTACGAACCCAAC
>NW_005842209.1:1817821-1923386 GCF_000455745.1 Alligator sinensis | reverse complement strand
CCTGCCTGCACCGCGACCATCTTTGGTGTAAGTAAACAATCTTTAAATCAACCATTATGCGTCTGTGACTAATTCTAGCCCATGCGTGCCTTACCGCCGCACGGTCTCTTCTGACCCCACGTACCCGGGCTGCTGGCCACAGCCCACGTGCGCAAAGACGGGTCCGCATATCGCTCCCGGCTCGCACATGGCAACATGGACGGGATCGGGAGGCAGCCTGCACAGGCACCAGCTGTGGGCACCAGCTATGGGTGTGTAAATTCCTTCCCTCCCTCCCCCTAAGTGGTAGTTGAAAGTCTGTACCTGCAGGCCCATGCACAGACCTGAGGGCACCAGCTTGAAGTCCCAGGGGGCAGGGGTAGATTCCCCACCCCCTGCAGCACCTCAGAGCCCCATGCCTGCAGTCTCACATACAGAGCTGCAAGCTGTCTTGAAATTCTATGCAGGGAGTATCGTCCCCACATGGCACTTGAGAGCCCTGCACCTGTAGCCCCTTACACAGGGCTGTGGGCACTAACTTAAAGTGCCCAGCTCTGGCTACAGTGGTGGGGCATGGTCCCATCTGCACCACAGGCAAAGCACGTCTCCAGAGCCAGAGCCTCTGCTTTAAAAGACAGCAGAGGTTTGGAGAAATGGGGTGTTGTTAGGAGGGGAGGCATGGTTTGCTTGGGTGACAGCCAGTCAGCCCTGACCTGCTCCTTCTTTACTGTCACCTGTCCCAGGCAGACTATGGATCCCACAAAGCACTCTGGGATGCATGCTTTGGTCCCCTGGCTGGATGCCCCCTGCAGTGCAGTCTGTCTGTAGAACAGGCAGCCAGCCAATGAGCACTTGCACAACCTTAAAGAGGTAGGATTTTCAACCACTTAATCTAAACTGTTAAACTTTCCCTGGTTCATCTGAACACTTTTATGGACCCTAAGCAGGATAAGCTACCACAAGTCAGCTTTCATTTCTAATGAGATAAATGTATACACACACGCAATTACCAGAAAGCAGTTGATGTGCTATAAATCCCTGCCATCACGTATCTCATAGTCACTGGTTTGTTTGCCCATGCCTTAACTGACCTTTTTCTGTTAGGCTTAAATTCATAATATAGGAGGTAATATCAATGAAATAAGCTTGCTATAATTAGATATAAGTATTGGTGCATTTTTTGCACCAGTTTAAATCAGTGTTAAATAATTTGTTTTAAGATAAACTGGTATAACTCTTGTGTTCGTACAACCCCTTAGGTTCTGGTCCTTCATAGCTCTGGTTTGGATCCTACTAAAGGTTATGTCTAGACTGGGGTACTTGGTGATGTTTGTTTATGGTCAGCTGACACGTTCATTTACTTCATTTTCAAAACTTTGCTTCTTTGTAGATACAGGAAATAGCATTTTTTTTAAATATATGAACCCTCTGTTCTCACCTACAGACAACCTGAAGTAGTTAACCTTTTGAAAGGTGCTGATATGTCTCTACTAATTGCAAATTTATGTTTAAAATCCTGTTATGTAACATATTTTCAAATAAGATCTATTTTCCATTTCCACACAAGTTTGAATACCATGACAAAAATAGGTTCTTCTCCCTTTCCTTCTCTTCCTTGCTGTCTCCTCTGTCTTTCTCCCTATTCAGCATTTGGTAGTGGCTAGCAGTGAGTTTTCATAAATTTAGCCTGTATCATGATTAGTGGGGTTGAATCTGTTGTCACAGTAACTTATTTGCAGCATGGTGCTTCCCAGAGGACAACTAGATTGCTTGGTATGTAGTTGTTTTGATTAGTGTGTTTTGAATACTCTAGGATGTTCAGCCGTGTTATTTATTTCGGTTTGTATACCACTAGCTAGTTCTCCCGCATTCTGTATGGGCTTACTGGTACCCTGGTAGGAGTTGCTTGTTTTAGCCAATTTAGCCTCAGACTTGGTAACTGTAGGTGGACTAAGACAGACAACAGTAACTCCACATTTATCAGCAAGCAAATTTTACTGCCAAGTTGTTCTGTAACACAAATCAGCAAGGAAGCTTGATTCTCCCCACATGAAAAGTGTATTTGGGAACTTTATATTTTCCAGGTTATTATAGGCCTTCAAAGGCTTTTCTCCCATAAACCCTGTATTAAGATTTTAGGAAGAGAGAGTAGCTGGGTCACTGTTTTATTAGATTTAAGGTTCTAATAAAGTTGCAGCTACTATACAGTGAGTGTTATTTGCAATGTTCACAAAATAGTACTAGCAGTATTTTGTGTAATTAAAATATACAACTATACCTTTTTAAGCAGACCATAAAATACCACATTAATGTCATACTGTTGGAATTGCTTACATTTACAAAATAATGAAATGTATGGATTAGGTAAATATTCATTGAATTGTGCACATGTGAGGCATTGAAGCATCCTTATCACTTTTGGGGGGCTTAAATTGTTTAAAATGGCTGAAATATTTTTTTGAATCATGATATGAAGATCTTGCATTTTAAATACAAGCCAAACTTTTTCAATTAAAGTTCTAAAACTCAAATGATTGAAAATTAAAATGGTGACAAATCCTAGATTTTAGAGGCATTCTGCTCTAATGTATCTGTATGTGATTATTTTCTGTAGTTGTGAGATATTACAGTAATAATCAGAATTATAGATATAACTTTCAGTAGATCTCTGATCAGTATGCCCTAGAGCCCATAGAATGGGGCATTCTAGAATCATATTTTTAGACATTTCCTTTTGCAGTGCAAGAATTGATTCATATCATATTGCTTTCTCTACTGCAAGCAGGAGTTTTACTAGCCATGTATTGATCGAGAAATGGGCAAAATCATTCTTTGTTGCTATTCAAAAATTTTAACTGTTATATCTATTGTTTCTGATATTCGGTTTATCACTTTTGTGTGTATTAGTCAAGATAAGCTGTGGTGTAATTGTAATGTCAATTCCTAATGAAGGATGTTATATGTGTGCAGATTGTGGTATCATGACAGAGTATCCCACTCAGGAGACAGTGAATCTGCTATGGAAACAACACCAACCCAGACAAACTTCCTCCACAAAAAACCAAAAACCTGCTCATGATCTAGCAGGTTGTTTTTCTCAAGGAAAAATTCTAATGTTTTCTGAATGTTTTCTCATTCAAATTCTAATCATAAAGCAGAAGTGAATTCTTCTCAAGAATGCACCAGTTATTCAATTTTTATTGGCAAGAGTGAAATGAAAGTTTGAAAGTCCTGAGAAATATGTACCGGCAGTTGCTGTCTCCTTCAAGAAGCAAATAGAGTCTTTGGGAGAAAAAAGCTCTAGATCCTCCCTCTAAAAAGGTCTTCAGGAAAACTTTTCCCCATAACTTCCAGACTTTGCATTTTTCTCCTTCGCCTTTATTTCCCAGCCACAATTTACATACAATTCTCCTGAGAATATGCTCCTGTTTTGTAGCATATTGATATGCTAATTAAGAGAAGGTACTATTCTACAAAGTAACTGTCATAGTTTTTAATATTTTTATATTATATTTTAAAATATGTGGTATCGCATATTTATGTACATTAGCTTCTCAGTTGACATTACAGACCATGTTACAGTTGATAAAATACATTGAAACTACCTAAAATAGTAAATATATTTGAAAGTAATGGCCAACATTTTTAAAGAGGTTCCAGGCTAGCTTACATTTGTAAATATAATAGCAGTAGATTCTATCCCTTCTATGAATAGATAATTAAAGTTTACAGTTGTAATACTGTATGCCTAAATTATCACCCATGCATGTAAACGCATATTTTTTTAAACTATCTTGTACCCATTCTAGCTTGCCACTGTGCCCATTGTTCCTGCATTTTCTAATAGAGAATGTATTTGAATTAAAGACAATGACTGGATTATTAGATTCTGCACCAGCTGGGATGGAGCTGCCTGCCCAATCAGGACAGCTCCCTGCACCCCACTTCCATCCCCACATCCTTCCCCCTGGGGCCTGGGGCCAGCCTGATCTTCCCCCAGCTGTGGGGAGCTGCTCTCCAAGCTGGGACAGCTATCTGCCCTCCAGAGCTTGGGCCTAAGCCCCCTTGATGGCAGAGCAAGTCAGGAGCAGCCCTGGACTGGGCTGCTCCTGTCCAGCTCAGTTTGCTTCCAACAGGGTATGAGTATAGATGTGTACCCAAGAGTGTTTGAATGAGCCTGAATTTGCTACACAGAAAATTCAGGCACCTTAATTGCATCTGTAGACACACACAATGGGAGCTATATCCACTGGTCTGACAGTGGCCAGAGAAGCAAAGTGCAAAGGCCCTTGTTTTATATCTGTGACCAAAAGCCTTTTCCCACCCACATGTATAGTGGGCGTAGCATGTGTATTTACAAAATTATCCTGTTGTTCTTGAAACTTGCAGATTAACTAAGTTATATCTAAATGACATGATGGAAGAATGTTCACCCATATACATTAAATAGTTTTACATATCCAGCATATTTTTTCATTCTTATATTTACAGTTCACAGCCTATAGATATGGAGGATGTTTGAAGGCTGGATTAGCAGTTAGACGGTTGCCCTGCACTGGTGGGAGGGTAGTAGGGCTATATTTTTATATTAGGAGAGTCGAAGGGACACAACTCTTGTTAAAGAAGAATGGCCCTAATCATGGACACAAACCTATTTATAAGTTACGCTGGGTGTCTGCCTGAGATGCTACTGTGCAGTGGTTACTGCACATTAAATGTGCAGTAACAGAGTTACTGCACAGTTGCACTGGCGAACATCTTTTAAGTGACATTGCTGCGCAGTAGACTAATAATACTGCACAGTAGTGTATTAGCACCATTAGTACTGTGACATGCTACTATGCAGTATTATTAGGCTACTGTGCAGTAAGTGTCTCATGTAGACATGCCCACTGTCATCCAATTTAAAAACCCCTTATATTGCCAGGTCAATATACAGGGACCATAAAGTAAATGGGATTCAGGTCCAGTAAAGTATGACCATAGGTAGTAGTAGTAATAGTAATTTATTTACAGCTTTTGCTAAAATAATACAGTAAAATTGACAGAACAATTATATATCAATGTAGTAATGAAATTATACCATTTATTGATTTTGATAAAAGCATACGATAAGATTACACATTCTACCAGTTTAAACAAAATTCAAATCGAACATAGTATATGATATTACAAAAATAGATATAATTAAGCAATATACAATAGTAATATAAAAGTAAAAATAGGGAGTTCTGTTCAGTGTTGACTTTTTTTCATTATGCAAGTAAAGCAAATATACCTAGGGATTATAGGACAGGCTCTAAGTTGTTAGAGAGGAGCTAAATGATTTTTTCTTCATTATCCTAGTACTTAAAATTTTCCACTAAGGGAGAATTCCATTTTCCTCTCATTCTTCCCACAAGAATATATCCTGTCTGAATATGGGGTCCAGGACTATTTGCCCCTGATGACTGAATATCTTGTTAGAGTGAGTTGCAGTCTCATAATGGCCTCTCATTGTTTGTAGTTTTGTCCATCAAATACATAGATTTCTAGGTTAAAAGATTGCTTTATTAATCTCAAAAAGGGGGAGGTTTGAGAAAATGTTTCTGTCTGTTTGCTGGCATCTTTAATTCTTAAATCTGTCTTGTTTAAAATATAGGGGAAATAATGGGTTTGTATCTGTCAGCACAGTTCCCAGGCCATTAGTTTTTTGCCCTTGTGTCCTTTTTTAGGGGCAATTGTAAGTACAACACATAGTCCCTTAAAAATATGTTTAACACAGCAGTAGCAAAGCAGAGGAATGGAAGCTAGGAGTTAATCAAAAACCTACCTCCTGAACACTAGGACCCAGCTCTGAGGTCACTTGCTGGAAGGGCTGGGTAGATGGTTTGGAGGACTAAATTGGATGGGAAGATTGAATCAGGGCAGAGGCGCCATAGGATTGGAACCGGAACCAGAATTCAGACCAGTGAGTTGGTAAAGTCTGCCTGGATCTCACTACAATCCCAAAAAAGAGGACTGAGGAACCCAGAACACAGGGTGTTCAGGAAGGTTCTGAGTTCAAAAATTAAATAAGGCTCTCTCAAATGGGAGCAGAATCTGGAAGCCTGGAAACATGAAGTACTCTGGAAGCTGTACTGAGAAGGATTTGGTCCTGAGACCAAAAGGGACTGTATTCTATTAAAACAGACTTCATTCTGTATTCTGTTAAAATTTAATAAATTACAACCACTCCTCTCCAAATGGAAAAGTTACTTCAACTAGTTTGGATTGCAGATGAGTTATTTGAGCACAGGAAAAGGAGCCAAATCATGAAAGAGCATGTTTGGAGACTACACTTTGCAAGTTAGAACTTATGGTGCAGTAAAGCAAACTTAAAGATTTGTCCTTGAGCCTTCATCTGACTTTTTGAACACTGGATAACCCTTAGTCTCATTTGTGGAGTTTATGGATTTACACTGACTGCAAGGATTAAAAATCTAGGAAAAGTGTTGGGAGCAAAATATCTACTTGACCTTTGCTGAGACCACTAAAGTGCTTGACATAGTTGCTTGACCTGGTATATGAAGCCTCATAGAGAAGCTTGGCATGGCTACCATGAACAGTTCCTAATAGAGCTTTTTGGACAGTTCCCTGATGGTATATGTGGCTAAGCCAAGACTGACCACAATGTCTCTGAACCACTAATAAAGAGAAGGAAGGATGTATTTGTTCTTGGACCAATCATTTAAAGATATTCTATGCAGGTGTATTGGACAGTGTGGCTGGTCACATCAAAGTATATACCAGAATGTGTTCTTTGCAATGTTGGGAATCTGCTCAATGTCTCTATACTGTTAGCAGACTCTAGTGCTGGCCAAACAAACCAAGCAGAAACTCCACATCTGCCGCTCTTCGTGAACCATTTGTTGCTACTGCATCTACCTTCAGGCTAGCCATAAACTTGACAAAACCAAGATCACCTGTCTCCTCCTGAAAAAACCTGTCCATATGTTAAGCCTTCCATAACCATAGGCAGAAAAGGACTGCTCATCATTTCTGAATTTCAGAAGTATCCTAAGTAATCATGTCTGTATTGATGAGCTCTTGTACCACAAACTAGTATGTGATCTTTGAAATGTTCATTAAGAAAGTGTCAAGTCAATAGACCATCAAGTCTATTGGGCAGAAGTACTAACAGTCCTTCTGTATGGATGGGCAAGTTGGACAGTTTGCAGAAGGCACATGCAGCAGCTAAAGAAACTGCACCAAAGATTCCTGCATCTCTTGTTTTGGATTAATTGGCATGAAATGTTGAGGTTTTTCAGTGTGTTGACTGCATGAGCACTGAAGCATTAATAGTGAAGGCTCAGCTGCCTTAGGCTGAACATGTAGTACAGATGGATCATAGGCAAATGCCCAAGCAGCTGCTCTATAGCGAGCTAGCACTTGGGAAGAGAGGCTGTGTTGCTGTTCTAGAAAAGAATGTTGTTACTCGTATAAGTGGAATCAACAAGAAGTCCATATATTAGTTGACTCATTAGAATCTTTGATGGCTGATATGCACCAAGGTAAAAGTAGACATGACAATGATCTAGAAAGCTATGTAAGAAGAAGGGATGATAACAAAAACAGTGCACAGAAATGCAAGATTTGTGGAGGAGTCTTAGTTGTACATTATCCTTCTTAGTCACTAAATATTATTCATTTTTAAATAAACAGAAATATTAAATAAATAGCTAGTGTTATAATGCAGGTAATGCATAACCTTTGTTTTCAGAGAATCATAGAATCATAGAAAGTTAGGGTTGAAATGGACCTCAGGAGGTCATCTAGTCCAACCCCCTACTTAAAGCAGAACCATCCCCCACTAAATCATCCCAGCCAAAGCTTTGTATAGCCGGGTTTTGATAACCTTCAAGGATGGAGCTTCCACCACCTCTCTGAGTAACCTGTTCCAGGGTTTTACTACCCTCCCTTCAAGAAAAACTTGAAAAAATAATATCTCTGCACATACTTATTGCATGTTTATCCATCATATATTAATTATAATGTAGTTAAAATAGTACATTATTAAGGACCAACAGTAAATGGGATATATTTCCAAATGTTGTAGTAAACACCTGACTCTAATAATGTAGTATCAATATATGTACACATTATATGGTAAATCTCATATATATATATATGACATTTACTCTCTCCTCCCCCCTCTTTCTCTATATAAACTATATTATATGATCCTTGTTTAATAATGGGATGACTAGTTCTGTCTACAGTTATGACATATACTGAATATTTATAGTAAATGTCATAATTGTAGGTGGAATTAGTCATCCCATTATAAACAAGGGTAATATAACTTAAGCAGTGTAGTCACTTACAGAATCTTGGAAATGTTATCGTATCTCAGGCTTTTCTTCTATGATTTCTCTAACCAGAATCTGTGTTTAAAGAGCCACAGATTCTGATTCTGAACTTTTGTTATAATATTTATTCATTAAGCTGAAGATTTGCACAAATTAAACAAGCCCATTGACTCTTTCACATTAGCCTGTTTTTTAATATTTTTTGTTTATGTATTTCTAATCACCAACCAGTTCCTTTCACAAAAAAGCAGCAGACAAGAATGAGTCATCAGCTGTGTTATACAAAGCCCATGTTACCATTTTCTAGGACCAGCATGTTTGACAGTAGGATTGTAGTCCTGACCCAGATATCTCAAGAGGCTGTACTCTTCTCTAGCATCTAGATCTGAGTGTGTTGTTTATTTAGTAATCCAGTCAAATGTTGTAACAATGATGCAATTGCTAACATTACCGCTTTTAAACCATGGATCTAATCAGTTTGCAGCAGCATGTGTTGAATAGTAGCAAAACTCTTCCCATCTACAAAGACTTTCATTTTTCCTTCTTCCTGACTTGTGAGTGGAGATGCACTTCTCAAAACCACTTGAGTTTCTCTTGGCTATAAGTTGAAAAAGTGTCTGACAAAAGTGGCTATCTGATTCAGGTACAGCACTTGCAGACATACTTGGCTGTAGAACATTCCAAATGTTCTGAAAAGGATCATAAAAGATATCTTCAATGAGCATAGTGTCATTTACCCCTTCAAAAGCTTCAGTGTTTCATCTAGAACTTCTTTGTTTAATAAACCTTCAAATGCAATTGTCACATTTCCCCATTCTGTTTTGTTGGGAAGTTTCAGTGTTACCATTTTATCCTTGCCATGATTTTCTTTTTGTTTCTTTTTAAAGACTAAATTTTTAAGAGTGGAAATTTTGCGTATTTTATAAATCCTTTTGTTTTTATAGCTATTTTCTAGTGTGCCCAACTTCATGAAATCATTAGGAAGCAGGTTCAAACCATGGGAATTCCATCCTGTTGAAGTAATTTGCAGATATTTGCCATCTCGATGTCCCTTGCTGCTTTCATATCACTGACCTTGTCACTTAGCAAAGCAAATGCTTTCCTATTTCCAGTCTTCTTTGCTGCTTCATATATTTCATTATTAATAATCAGTATGGCTGTTCCCTCTAATTCTATTCCCTGGCTGAGGTGTTGTTATCCTAATTTTTTATTCTTCCCTCAGTACATTTTTCCACCCTTGTGCAAGTATTGCCAGACAATGTACTTTATGGATTTTTTTGTATTGCTCCATTTAGGGTACATTTTCTTATTCTGACAGTAGAAGATGTTTGCTCAAAGAACACATGCCTTAAGAGTTTAAATCAAAAGTTTAAATACTACCAGCCAATAGCAGTTTTCAGTGACTGATAAAGAAGAATCATAGAAAATTAGGGTTGGAAAGGACCTCAGGTCATCTAGTCCAATCCCTTTCTCAAAGCAGGACCATCCCCAACTAGTTTATCCCAGCCAAGACTTAGTCCAGCTGGGTCTTAAAAACCTGCAAGGGTGCAGATTCTACAACCTGTCTGGGCAACCTATTCCAGTGCTTTACTGCCCTCCTTGTGAGAAAGTTCTTCCTAATATCTATCCTAAACTTCCCTTGCTGCAACCTGAGACCATTGCCCCTTGTACTGTCATCTGCCACCGCTGAGAACAGTCTAGGTCCATCATCTTTGTAACCACCCTTCAGGTAGGTGAAGGCTGCTGTTAAATCCCTCCTTAGTCTTCTCTTCTCAAGACTAAAAAAGCCCAGTTCCCTCAGCCTCTCCTCATAACTCATGTGCCCCAGCCACCTAACCATTTCTGTTGCCCTCTGGACCCTCTCCATTTTGTCTACATCCTTTCTGTAGCATGGGGGGGGTGGGGGGAAGCTGGACAAAATACTCTAGATGTGGCCTCATCAGGGTCATAAACAGGGGAAGAATCATTTTCCTTGATCTGCTGGCAATGCTCCTGGGGCACTCCAGTTGATACTGGCAGCCAATTAGACATCGAGCCATTGATCACTACCCTCTAAAGCCAATGATCCAGCTAGTTTTCTAGCTGCCTTACAGTCCATTCATCCAGCCTGCATTTCCTTAGCTTGCTTGTGAGAATGTTGTGGGAGACTGTATCAAAAGCCTTGCTAAAGTCAAGACAAGGGTCTTTGAGTAAATCTGATCTCTTTCATTAGACCAACTCAGATAGCTGGAAAAATTCTTCTTTGCAAATCCTTCATCAGGCTGAGGAAACATCTGCAGTTGATGTGAGCTCTTCCTGGATGGAATGAATAGTAAAGAAGCCAGAAGCTGGTATGCATGCAACCTGCCTAATGTGTGACTCCCCAGGTACCTCTCCACTATTTACCAGCTACATTCATTCCCCCCACCTTCCACTCCCTGCTCTCTTTCCCCCTCCCCTTTCCCCCACCCCCCGGTCCCTCACCCACTGACTCCTCAATTTACATTTTCACTGACTGGCTTTCTTGTATGCATACCAGCCTCTGGCTTCTTTACTATATGAGTTGGTCTACTAAAAGATATCAGACTTACCCAGAGAACTTTGTCTGCCTATGTCCTTAGACCAACATGGCTATATTCTTGGTAAAGTCAAGGCATATCATGTCCATTGCTCTTCCCACATCCACAGAGCCAGTTATATTATAAAAGGCAATGAGGTTGGTCAGACGTGATTTGCTTTTGTTGAATCCATGCTAACTGTTACTAATCACCTTCTTCTCCTCCAAGTGCTTTGAAATGAATTCCTTGAGGACCTGCTCCATGATTTTTTCCAAGGACTGAGGTGAGGCTGACTCGTCTGTAGTTCCCTGGATCCTCCTTCTTCCCTTTCCTAAAGATGGGCACCATATTTGCCCTTTTCCAGTCATCCAGGGGCTCTGCAATCACATTGGCCAACTCCCTCAGCATCCTTGGGCTCATCATGTCTGGCCCCATGGACTTGTACAAGTCAGTTTTTCTAAATAGTCCCTAACCTGTTCTTTCACCGATTAGAAGCATATAGCATTAATCTGCTGTTTGAACATGATGATCCAACCAGTTATACAACCGCCCTAAAACTGTTCCATCTGGACTGCATGAAAATGTCAGGGGAGACTGTGTTGAAAACCTTGCTAAAGTTAATATTACATCCACTGCTCCCTATCACTGCCCTTCCCCCTCCATTTAAATACTAGTTATGACATCTACCTTGTCATAGCAGGAAATCAGATTTGTTAAGCATTATTTTCTCCTGACAAACTAATTTTGCTTTTTCCTGATCACACTGTGTTACCCTCTAGATGCTTAGAAATAGATTCCCTGATGATATGCTTCAGAATCTATACAGGTACTAAGGTTAAACAGTGGATCATAATTCCCTGGATCCTCTTGTTCTTATTTTTACAGATGGGAAATAATCTTAAGAACAGGACAGTTACATTTCCAGTTTTTTAGTACTTCACCTAGCCTCCATAAGGTCTCAAAAATAATAGCCAATGGCTCTACAGTTACCTCAGACAGTTCCTTAAGTCCTGAAGGGAAAAAATGTATTAAGTATCTCAACCTTCTCCACATCATTCATTATTACATTCTCTTTCACATTCAGTAAAGGACCTTCACTTTTCTTGGTCTTCCTCTGACTTCTTACATACTTAAAGAATGCTTTTTGTTGCCTTTTGTGTCCCTTGCCAGCTATTTTTTGATTTATGCTTTGGCCTTCCTGATTTTTCTCCCTAAATGCCCATGCTTTAGTGTTATAAACAACCTAAGTAGTATGGCCAAGGTTCCACTTATTGATTTATTTTTAAAGTCGGATAAAACACTTGACATCCTGCTATAGGTAGTGCAAGAGACTGCTAAACAGTTGGCCTTCCATTACTTGTAGGCTCACTGGCTTGGGACAGACATTACACATAAACTGACATTAAGTGATCAGAAACTGGTTTAAGCCTGTAACAGAACAGATGTTCAGTGCACACAAACCAGTTTGAAAATGCCTGAAACCAGTTTGAGATAAACCTGGTTGAATGTAGTATCAGACTTAAGTGATTTAGGTCAAACCGGTTTATAAAACTTCTGTCCCAGACCCCTTCCTGGTCCAAGTTAAATCAGTCCTCCCGCATCCCAGATGCTTTGCAACTTTGGATGGGGCTCTGCTGTGCTCCAGCCCAGCAGGGCTGGCCCCTCCCCTCTGCTCCCTGGCTGCAGCTTTGGCAGAGACTGCAGGTACAGCAGCATCTGCCTGGCTTCCTCCTGCTTCTCCCCCCCCCCCCCCCCCCCCCCTAAATGGGGATTTCCCCGCCCCCGATTTCCCCATCCCCTCTGCCTTACACAGACACCTCTCAGCATACCATATGCTGGCTACGGTGAGAGAGGGGACAAAGGCAGACAGGACAGTGTTGGCTTAGGACTTTTTTTGAGCTAATCAACAGGTAGCTGGTAGTGTCCTTCTGTTCCTTCCTTGGAAAAAGTTGTTTAAGAAGAGCTTGAACTAATGAGAGAGGCTGTTGTTTTGCTAGTGGGCTGATAAATGCTAACAACTCCCTGTGTAACTCTCTGCTATGTAACTCAATGCTCTGTTATCAACAGTGGGGGGCAGGGGAGAGATGCTCCCTAATCAGAGCATTTTGCCAGGGCGTGGCCAGGCTTCCCAGCTCAGCACAGTGGAAGAGAAGGGCATCTAGCCTGAGCCACTGCGGGCATGTGCCTGCATTTCTTCAGTCCAGAGGGAATGTCTGTACTGTTAGAAACTGGATTAACCTAACCAGGTTAGACTAACCTACAAAGATTAGTCTATTCAGGCTCAGGTTTTATGAATGTCTGTCCCTAGTCACTGTCTATTAAGAGTGGATTGTTAAATCCTGGAAAGGCTTTGTGGCAGACTTGAGCATGAAGAGCATGGACAAAAAATGCCAGGTTCCTCACCAGGGCTGCAAGTATATCTGGTGCCAGGATACCTGGCCCTAGTTGAGAAAGAGTAAAGCATCCAAAGCTTCCTAAAACAATTCCAAAGGAAAAGTCTCTTAAAAGTCTGGGTATTTTCAGCAAAAGTCCATTCTACTGATAGTCTCCATATCTGCATTACTATTTTGCACTTTAGGCAAAATTGGGCTATTTGTCCTTGATAAATTGTTTGTGTTCATGGAAAGGCTTCTGCAGGAGCACAAGGAAGATTGCTTACATCCATCATGCTAGAGAGTAGTTCCCTGTATGCACCCTGGCTGTATAGTGAGAAGACTCTCCTGACTCCAGTCATCAGGAATAACTAAACTGTTCACTTGGGGACATGAATCTTTTCAACTCAAAGACAGATGAGGCCTACAGGCTGTTCACACTCCTTGGGCTTGTATACGGTAGCCCCCATAAGAAAGCAAGCCTCTTCAGACAGCATCCCTCTGATCTCTATTATAATAACCTACAGAAGGTACAGCCAACAAATTAAAAACATTACAATACAGAGAACCTACTGCCTCTTCCTTGGCTACAGTGCACTGAACACATTCTTTTCACTTTTCACCTGAAGTCTTCATGTCATGATTAAGAGTCTGGCAGAAACTTTGCAAAGTCTTTATCCTCTCTCCTACTCACATGGCAAATATCTTTCATTTTCTGGGAGAGCCTGGACCAAGATTAGCCCAAACCAGGATGCCCAGGAGATTGTCAGCAACCCCTTTTTGCCGTTCCTTTGCCTCTCTTTATCTCCACAAGACAATCTTTAGGAGATGAACTCTGTCCTTATTTTTGAGCAGGGCAAAAAGTGCAAATTAAATTCAGGGGCCCAGGTTTTATTCACATTATTTTCCATTTCCAAAGGAAGGGGTTGGCATCATACTCCAAATCTTTGACACCTCAACAATATATATCCTACTCACAGGAAATAACTCACATTCTTAGTAAATATATCTCACTATTAGTACAGAGTCTTACCCTTTGATTTTTCTCACAACACCAAGAGCACTAACCAAGCACTCGGCAGTTCCTGAAGCTCCTTTAAAGAGACGAGATTCCGTCCTATATATACCCTGTTGATGGGTTAATTTGGGATGTCCAGCAAGTGACCAGTTCTATTCAAGTGTCAAGTTCTTTGCCAACTGGGGCCGTGAAGTCAGCAGGGAAAACCCCATACATACTGCCATTTAAATCATAAAGTTGCTATGGTCCATAGAATCATGAAGTCATAGGGTTAGAAGAGACATTAGGAGTCATCTGGTCCAAATCCCTGCCTGAACAAAGGAATGCTATGCATACATTATTCCTGTACAATGCTTATCCAATTAATTGAAAGAGATTTCACAAGTTTCCTCCAATGAAAGAGACTCCACAAGTTCCCTGGAAGTCTGTTTCACTGCCTCACTGTTCTAACAGTAAAAGAATTCTTCCTGGTATCTAATCTAAATCTACTGCTGCAGTCTGAAGCCATTGTTTCATATCCTGCCCTAGGCAGCAGGGAAGAACAGTTGTCCTCCCCCGTCTTTATAGCAGCCATTCAGATATTTGAAAACTGTTATCATGTTACCTTTTCTCCATGCTAAACACACCTAGTTCTGTGCCTTCCAATCCTTTTATCCATATCATTTTATCCTTGTTAGATTCCATGTCAGTGAGAGTTCATCTTCCATGAAAAAAAATTGTAAAACAGTGAACCTCATCAACCAACTTCAGGTTTACCCAAAGACACTGCTAAAAGCATGCCTCAGAAGTCTGAGACCTATGGTTTCATGCACCTACATGATAGTTTGCCAGACTTCACCTATAGTACATGAAAGCTGATTGAAATCTGCCTAACAGGCACCAAATGGACAGAATTGGTCATGCTGCCCTTGTTAAATTGATAGGAAAAAAACCCTCTTCAGGTGCACAACAGAATACCTTTCTGTACACCTGTACCTGTCAGGGCTTTGATAATAGATGCCTCCAGACTCTTGGAGAGACCATCTAAATCTCCTTCAGACTTTCATGAAGGTCATCTACCCATAAATGTCTTGGACCTCTGCCATATGCCTGGCATGCAAAGCATTTCTTCCTTTTTTGATGGATCCACATCCAATTGCTGAAATATACTATGCATGCTAAAGACCGGAAGGAAGCTGGGTATCTTCAGCTCTTTTAGGAGAACATTTGGTTTTGGACAGAAGCAGATTCAGAATTTTACAAAGGAAGGTGTGAAAGCAGTGACCAACACTATAGGGGTGGCTGTACCCCCACCCACAACCTCCTAGGCAACAAGACCATGCCACAGGAGCAACAGTCGGGGATTTTCTTAAGTCCCTAGAGTAGATAAGAATTCCCTCCCCACTGCCCTTTCCTGCTAAGAGGAACCTCCCCACCCCTTCTCTCCCCGCCACTACTGTATCCACCATCCCAGGGGAAAGGGAAGTTCTGGAAGCATTCCAGCTAGGCGGCACAGAAACTGCACTCAGCCTAGGACAGCAGCATCAGGCAGTCAGGTTCCCTTTCCGTGTGCCTGCTCCTGGGCTGGCAAGGAACACCCATGGGACCAGGCATGGTCTACTATGAAGGCAGAACCCACCCACCACAGCTCTCACTGTCCTGGGCTGAGCCCAGTTCTTGTGCAGCCTGGTTGGAGCCGGACAGTAGCTTCTGTCACCTCCAGAACAGCAGGAAAGACATGTAAGGGAGGGGGAAATGGGAAAGAAAGGGAATGGGACATGCTTCTTGAGCATGAAGGGAAAGAAGAGGGGAGATCCAATATAGGCTCCTTATCTGATTCCATGGACCCTAAAACTTTTTGAGAGAATTATCCTTGCACATGTCCGCGAGGGGCCAGCAGGGGTGATTATGCTTAGGGGCAACCAACATGGGTTCATTAGAGGCAGGTCCTGTCAGACCAACCTGGTGGCCTTCTATGACCAGGTCACAAAATCTTTAGACACAGGGGTAGCAGTGGACATAGTCTTTCTGGACTTTAGGAAGGCCTTCAACACTGTCTCTCACCACATTCTCATTAAAAAACTAGGGGACTGTGGCGTCGACACCTACACAGTCAAATGGGTCACTAACTGGCTGGAGGGCCACACCCAGAGAGTGGTGGTGGACAGGTCTTATTCGACCTGGAGGGATGTGGGTAGTGCAGTTCCGCAGGGCTCGGTCCTCGGGCCTGCGCTGTTCAACATCTTCATCAGCGACTTGGACAAGGGGGTAGAAAGCACACTGTTCAAATTCACAGACGACACTAAGATTTGGGGGGATGTGGGCACACTAGAAGGGAGGAATAGGCTGCAATCAGACCTGGACAGGTTACAGGGGTGGGCGGATGAGAACAGGATGGGTTTCAACACTGACAAGTACAAGGTACTGCCCCTGGGGAGGAAGAACCAGCAGCATACCTGCAGGCTGGGGAACTCCCTTCTCGTCAGTGCAGAGGCAGACAAGGATCTTGGAGTCATTATTGATGCCAAAATGAACATGGGCTGATAGTGTGGGAACGCGGTCAGGAAGGCCAACCGTGCCTTGTCATGCATCCACAGATGCATCTTAATCGGGTCCAAGGAGGTGATCCTCCCCCTCTATGCAACACTGGTCAGGCCACAGTTGAAGTACTGCATCCAGTTCTGGGTGCAAAACTTCAGGAGGGTTGTGGACAACATGGAGAGGGTCCAGAGGAGGGCCACAGGCAGACCCTATGAGGAGAGGCTATGGGACCTGAACCTGCTCAGCCTCCACAAGAGAAGGCTAAGGGGGGATCTAGTGGCCGTTTACCAACCAGTCAGGGGGCAGGCACTGGGGAGTCCCTGTTCCCCCGAGCACTACCAGGAGTGACTGGAAATAACGGTCACAAGCTGGCAGAGGGTAGATTCAGGCTAGGACTTCACTGTCAGGGCGGCTAGGATCTGGAACCAACTTCCGAGAGAAGTGATGCTGGCTCCCTGGGGGTCTTTAAGACGAGGCTGGATGAACACCTCGCCGGGGTCGTTTGTCCCCAGTACTCTTTCCTGCCATGGCAGGGGGTTGGACTTGATGATCTGCTCAGGTCCCTTCCAACCCTACCAACTATGAAAACTGATTTATATCTCCAAAGCCTCATGACACAAGGGTCCTGGAGACACTGAGGTATGTCTGAGCTCCAGCATAGCTCAGACAGTTCGGGTATTCAGATGTATTAGACTTCTTAAAACAGCCTCAGTGATTTTTTTCCTGCCCTGCCTGATGTAGTCTCACAATCAAATCTACATCCCAAACCCAGCACCGTTACTTCTAACAGCCTGTATGCTTGTTGGTTGACCAAAATCTGTTTTCCTGATGTTAAGAAGGTTCTGCTGCAAAGCAAGAGAGCCCCCAGTCAACGACTATTAAAGATAAGTGTACAAAGTTTTGTCTTTGGGTATTTCAGCTGGGTCCCTTGATGATAACCATTTCAGCAATAGTGAACCTTTAATTAGCCCTGAAGCAACCTGGAATTTCTGTCAGCTTGTTATAGTCCACATGGTAGAAATGTTTTCATATCATCTTCAGATCCAGGTCTGAACTCTATAGGGGCTAGATCAGAAGTGGGCAAAATATGACCCGTGGGCTGGATCTGGCCTGCCAAATGATTCTATCCAGGCTGTGGCTGCTCCTCTGAAAGAGAAGTGTGTCCGCCCCGCAGCTGTCCTGGCTTTTGGTGCTGCTCTCCCTTCTCTTTTCCCCATGCTGTAGCTGGCTGCAGCAGCTGCACCAGTGACCAGGCAGCCATTCCCCTCCCCAGCCCAGTCTTCCCTGCCATACTCCCTAAGCCCTAGCATATGCTCCAGGGCAGGGAACAGTGAGCTCCTGGCCAAGCTTCTGCCTAGCAAGGCTGTCTGTGTGCACCTCTGACCTTGTGGCTGTCACAGACCAGACAGCCCAGCCCCTGGTGAGAGTTGAAGCTCAGGTATGGTTCTTCCCACTGATGAGAGATGAGGGAAGAAGCAGAAGGAAGAGGGCCAGGATATGCAGGTTATCCGAATCTGGCTGGGCATGGTACAGTGCCACACTGTGTTCCCATGCACCGCTTCGGGCCATGCCATGTGGGCTCAGCTGCAGCAGCTGGTGTGTCTCCTGCCTGACTCTGGCATGGCTCCTGCCCTAATGGCCTGGCTGTGTTGCAGGGTGGGGGAGGGGGTGCAACAAAATGCGGCACCAACCTGGCTGGGCCCAGATAACCCATGGCTCCCAGCCCCCTTCCCCCTGCACTTCTCCCACCCCAACAGCCCGGCCTGTGGCCAGGCCAGGCTGGTACCATGCTGTGTTCCTGCATGCCAATTTGGGCCACAAGGGTGCAGCAGGCACAGCTCCTGCCCACTCTAGCATGTGCTGGGGAGGGGGTGCAGGGAGAGCTTTGGGGAACTTGTGTGTGTGTGTTTCTGCACGTATGTCTGTGCATGTGTGTCATCCTTAACAGCTCAACAGAACTCATTAAGTGACCCTCCAGCCCAAATAATTGCCCACCCCAGGCTACATTCTTTGAGGACTTTCTGCATACCTTTGTCCTACTTTTAGAGTCTCTGCCCTCTTAGGACCTCAGCCTAGTATTAATAGGATCTCTCACTTCCTTCCCATCCCACCCTGAACCTTCTAGTATAGGGGTTCTCAACCAGAGTGATGCAGCACCCTAGGGTACAGCAAGATCCTATTAAGGGTACCATACCACCCATCCTCTGTGTGAGGGGGTAAATGCTCTCCTTCCCCATCCAGCACTCTCTACCTGGCCCAGATACTCCAACAGTGCCTACAGCTGCCTCTCTAGAGACTGCCACCGGCATTGTCTTCTCCCAGCCTTTCTAGCCCCCAAGCAGCCCCCTGTGCTGGTCCCTCTGCACTGCTAACAGCACTCTGCTAGCAGACATCCCTTTACATCTTCATGTTTTGCACCTTGGCTTGTCCCCTCCACACCTCCCACACTTCTGGGACTGGCAGCCATGGGGGCAGTCACTAGCATGTGAGATCCTGCAGGAGCAGCCTCACTGGCAGGGGCTGCCCTTGCCTCCTGAGATACAGACTAGGGGTGGTGAGGGGAAAGACAGTGGAAAGAACAGGGCGGTGCAGGATGAGGTCCTGCACCACCACCCTAAAGTGGCATCAGCTAGATCAGTAATTCTCCACTTTTTTGGCCTCAAGGTCCCTTTCCATATCTTTTCTGAGTTTAGATCTAGCTCAATGATTTTCAACTGCGGTACCACAAAATTCACAAAAGTTATGGAGGGGTTCCTTTAGGCTAAAAAGGTTGAGAATGACTGATTTAGACAGTGTAATAGATTACTATCAATGAAAACTCCCATTTTAGCCAATAATTGCAATGCTTTGGGGAACCTATATAGCTTATGAACTGCTTTTCCACAACAGTGGGTAGCTGTATCAAACTGCCATCACCATATTGAATGTGGGACTTGGTTGCTTTCTCAGATACCTTTTCCCTCATAGTATAATTAAATATACCAGAGAAGACATGAGAAATTTAATTTTAGACTCATTTGAATAGAACACCCAAACAAAGACAAGACTACCACCCATAGCAAACCAGTTTTTCAGCTTGGAGCAGCAGATGTGACTGATCACATGAATAATGGGACATGGTGCTGCCAGTATGTATGAGTCTGCTGATACCAGGGCTAAGTACAAACAGAAAGCCCAAGGCTGAATTGATTCAATCTTTGCAGGTTAGTCTAAGCTGATTATATTGAATCAATAAGCAAATGAACAGACATTCACTTGTGATTCAGGAAATGCAGCCACATGCCTGCAGTGGCTCAAGCCAGAAACTGGGGAAGGGGCTAGAGCATGGCTGTCTGGTACATAGCCAGCATGGGTTGTGTGTTCGCTTCCTCTTCCTGCTGCCCCCCGATGTCTCTGGAATTTTCAGTCCACAATCACAACAGCAGGATTCTGCATGCCCTCTTCCTGCTTTCAGGTGCCTCTAGGATTTGTAATACACAGTCACAACCAGCGCTGAGTAAGCCAGCAGGGCAGGACGGCTTTGTACTCTGGGGAAGGTGAGTTTCACCCCCCTCCCTGGCCCCATACCCCAGCTGGGGTTTGCCTGGAGGGGCCAGTAAGCCAGCCCTCACTGCTCCAACTAGGGAGCAGAGGCGTACGGCCAGCCCTGCTCTCTGCAGCAGACAGCACAATCCAGCCCAGGGCTGGAAAGCATGCTGGGATGCTGGAAGATTCTGGTTTAACTTGAACCATGAAGGGGTCTGGGACAGAAGTTTTATAAACTGATTTGACCTAAAGTCTGATACTACATTCAACCAGGATTATCATAAACCAGTTTCAGCCATTTTGAAACTGGTTTATGTGCACTGAATTTCTGTTCAGTTACAGGTATCAGCCAATTTCTGATCACTTAAACTGTGTAACAAATGTCCCTAGCCCAAGAAATGTTCATAGTCAGCCTTTCCAATTCTGACTTATTAGCCCAAATTCTGCTTAATCTGCTGCCACTTCACTCCTCTATGATGTCTTTTCTGACCTCTTGGTTGCAGGTTGAAACTGTCAACCAATTACTGCTTTTTATGCATTCCAATGGTACAACAGTCATGATGGTTGTGAAAATTCCTAAGTTGTGGACCACACAGGACTGTTGGTTGCTGACAGTGTTCTCTTATGAATCTGATAGAGACCAAAACCATTTGATGTGCTATTTACTATTTTGTCCAGAGGCAAAAGGCATTTATCAGAGCTTGAAGTAAGTTAGCATTGTATTTTAAGTTTTCTTCCTGAGTTGGTTAAAATTTTTGTTTTTAAATATGAAACTCTACCTTCCTTACATACATCTGGGATCTTAGCCTAGCATTAACAAAATCCCTATTGCTCCTTTCAGTTGCCCGAAGAAAGTCAAGAAACACTCATGTCTTTCTAGCAGAGGAAGTTTTAAATCCTTTTCTTCAGGCAGCAGGCATTAAGCCTGTACTAAATTTCCATCCTAGAGTACTTTTTCTTTTTTCAGTTGGTTCAGAAAGAAACATTTTCCTCTTCTTTACTTAATTGTCTGAGGTTACATAGGCTTCTCTCTGAATTACCTAGTACTGGGACTACCAGAAGCAAGATCCCAGAGCCAGACATATCATTTATCTGATCTGGCATGGAAATGTATGCATACACACTGAATTAGCAGTGATGGTAAATATTGTTCATATAGCCTATATATTATTTTGATGAAGGTAATGTTAAAATATTCATACATAGAAAATATAAGATAAAATAATAAAAAATGTGGAAATATTGCTGAGACAGTATTTGCTGTGAATTAAAGGTAACAGCATTTAGTATGAAGGACGTGCTTGCGTGGTTTTTCAAGGAAATCAAGAGATTCAATTTGTGCAAGATGTCGACAAATATTACTTCTAAAGTATGGATTACAGTGCTTATTTCTGTATTTATGATCTGAAAAGTCATTCATAGTTCCATCATAAAGGTCTCTTTTTCCTTTCAGGGGCATATTCTATTATGTTGAAAAATAGGTCCTAGAGCATTAACAAAGAATGGCTAGGCTTTACACAGAGAAATTGTCCATATATACCCACTTACATGAGAGAAAGTTGGGAAAACAGTTTGGTGCCACATATACAATGGTGAAGATACTAGTGAAATATTGGTTCTATAACTATAATTCATTACATTTTCTTTGATCCTGTGTTACAAATTAGGGTCACTCATGTCAGGAGATTAAAACCTTTTGTCTCTCTTTGATATCAAATTGCTCCTTTTCATTCCCTTTTACCTTGCAGACCAGTGTTATATTCTATAGCATCTTTGCCCTTTCATTCAAATTATTGCAGCAGGCATTTAATTGGTTTAGAAATAATATTATCTAGATATGTATGGTATTGTTTTAACAACATAGTATATTAGAAATCAAAATAATATTTATAAACTCTAGGGTTAGTTGGGTGAGAGAGAAACCACAAAGAATTCCATAGTGGAAGTGTGGGGTAGCTAAATTGGATAGAAAAAGAAAAAAAATACATACAAGTCAAAGTAATATTGTACATCAGAAAAACTACAGCAATCTACTGAAAATTAGTAGATGATAGTCATGAGTAGCTTACAGTGAGCCACGGGTACCAGCTTCCCTGAAGCACAGAAATAGGAACTTGAAGAAACTTGTAAAAGGTGTCCTCAGGGAATCTTCCATTTTTTCACTATGATACCTTTAATCCTAGAATTGTCAAACCACATGGAAAATAATAGGACTGAATAGTTCAGTCAGTTAAAAGTTAGTATTATTTCTTTTATAAAAATATTGGGTCTTTTTGTATTTCCGGAACTGTTAGGATTTGTATAAACTTTAAAAAAGTGAAGTCAAGTATTGAACTTGTATTAGCCTTTTTTTATTAATTTAAGATCATTATCTCTAAGCAGGCACCATTCAATTGGGAAAAAAAGTATTTAAAGCCAACATTTTTTTTTTAACAGATGATTCAACGAGAAGCAGAAGTAAAGAATAAGGTAACTGCTGTGGCATTGACAGACTCTGTTCACAACGTGTGGCATCAAGAAGCTGGCAAAACTGTTCGAGAATGGATGCGAGAGGTGAGAATGGTTTTAAGAGTTTAAGAGGGGCATACACTAATATGAATGACTCTCTAAACTTTTCTTTATCAACTGATCTCTTCCATTTGTTTAAGCTACCAAAAAGAATACTACTAAACTATGTAGTATCCCTCCACCTGCTTCTGAAATAATTTAAATTACAAACATTTTTTAATTCCAAAGTCACCAGTCAAAACATGTACAAAATCAACATTGTTTTCTTTTCAACTCTGCAGTAGTGCATAGACAGATATCATCATTTTAAAAAGATGATCTGATACCAGAGCAGAGATCAGGGAAGCACTCAGGACTCCTAGGGCGCCTATACATGTGCAGCAAGGCTCCTTCGACACACTATAATTACAGTGCATCAGATCAGACTTGATTAATCTGGAGCATGGTTATTACTGCACTCCAGCAGACTCCAGCATCTCATGTATCAGCATCCCCATGCTGAAAAATGGTGGCAGGGGCACTTTAACTAAAGCTTGTTCAATGAGCTTTAATTAAAGTACCCCCGCTGCCATTTTTCAGCACAGAGACACTGATACACGAGACACTCTGGGCACTTCAATTAGAGTGGCTCTCAGAGCTGCTCTAATTAAAGGCCCCCCTCTCCGCAATATGCACACTCCTGGAGCACATGTACAAATGCCCCTGGATTCTGTTTTTACTTGCTTTGTGACATTGGGCCAGTTCCATAACCTTTTTATGCCTCAGTTTAGTGATCTCTAAAACTGATGTACATTTTTCTATTTCATACAGGTATTATGAGATTTAATTGTTTCTAGCATATTTTGAGATTGCCTGGTGAAAGGGTAAAGTATTTTTATTACTGCTGTACTATAGAAACTACTAGTTGATCTGAGATTAATCTGATACTGGTTTATGGGCAACAAGCACAACTTTCTTTCTGCAGGGGAAGTATAATGAATTGCATTCATTATTCATTTGAAGATTTAAGTATGGGATTGCTGAGATTAAAAAAGAGAGAGAATTTGTAATGTGAGATCAACTAAACTCTTGTTGTGAATCTGTTTTCCTGGTCAAATAAAGGTCATACCTTTGTCATTTGGAATGTTTTCTGTGTTTATCTAGTCCTATTTTGAAATTTAAAACAAAAAGGGTATGTTGATAATATAGACTAAGTTATCTTTTTTTCTTGTTAAGAATGAGTTTTTATATGGATTTAGTGAAACATTGTTTATAGACTGACTGTTCCTGACTTAACCTTACAGTTTTATAGGCCGTGACTGATGGGAATAGAGAATCACCTGGGATGCAGGTTGACAGCTCTGACTTAAATGTTAAAAATATGAAGAATGGGAACCCCTGCAGGCCCTGTCAAAAAAATCCCCATTTCTGTAGGGGAACTAAAACCCTTAACATATTTGTTACATGGTTAAAATGGGCATTTTAAATCCTATAATTTGAGTCTGGCAAGTCCATTTTTCTTTAAACATTTAGTCTGAATGAGACAAGTGCATTACATTTAATTTCATTTACAGAAAGTAGATCTTAAAGAACAAGTTAAATGATTAATGGCCTAAAATGTGGATGGAGTGTCATAACTTAATTTAACATTGAAAATCTCCTATAAGAAGTACTTTTACATATGTGAAGTGTAGGTGAGTGATGTTAAGACTAACATTTCACCTGCATATCTCTTATTTTAATCAGGATTACAGCTACTGGTAGAATGAATAATAATTAAAATACACACCTGATCACTGTCTGTGTAATGCTAAATGCTGTCATTGAAAGAATGAATTGTTAAAAAAATCATTCTTCACTGAAGCTATCTATCCTGTATCACTTGTGGCCTATTTATAGTACCTATAAGAGTTATGATTTTTTAATTTATTAGGAGCCGTGATGAATGATAAAACAAACCATCAATTTACATATCTTAACACTGCTTTCAAGAATACTTATTTCTTACAGGCAAGTGTCACCCTGTATATAAAAGCTGGTTAATTGTGTGCTAATCTTCTTTATTATCTCTAGCTCTCTCATGTAGTATTCTATCAGTAGTTAATATTAATTTAACATATTTAAAATGAATGTAATACCTAATGAAAATTCTACTGCTTTTATCATTTCTACCAACTTACATTTACAATTTTACTTTCAGCTGTTAATTAAAATTAAGCATGCAAATTATGAAATGTATATTCATTTTAAACCTTAAAGGCTTTGTGAAACACAGAAATACTACCATTTTAACCATTTTGACTAAAAAAGATAACATTACTGGATAGTGTGTTTGTTTTCATGTTTTTTTCCACACAGTTCAATAGTTTCATTGATCTACTGTTTCTTACAAAAATCTGCCATGCTTTGTGAACTTCACTTTCTAATCTCATACAGCAACCCTTCCTTTATGTTGTTTCTGCTCTCCCTGGTCCCAGAACAGTAGGGTTGCCTTGACAAATCTATTCAAAAGCCATTCCTCGGCCTTTATTGGTGGGGACTGAAGCCTTTGAAATTTTCTTCTCGCTGCAACACAGCTGACATCTTCTTCCAGACAGAATGAATTAAGGAAATACAATAAGACACTTGATCTACCAGTCAAGGATCTTTCCACAGTGAGGACGGATTCCATGGTGCACAACTAGGGCAGCAAGCATTTAAAAATACACAATACATGCTTGTTTACCAGAATAGCAATCAACCATTTTAGCAAACGTGATTGATGGGATGATTTTTTAGAAATCTGTCTGGAAATTCATTGGCTCCTTCCAGGAAAGATTGTTTTTGTTTTGTTTTGTATTTTTTTTAAGAGAAGTTAATCAGATTTTCAAAAAGCAAAAACTCAGAAAGAGATTTATAACTTGTGAAGCTACAAGGAATTTGTGGCTGTATTTCCACACACGGGCCTATAAAAACACATTGTTTTGTAAGTTAATCTTTAATGCAACAGGCTTTATCTATTTAGACATATGTGTCCTAATAATACTTATTTAATATTGTAATAACAAATCTTCTCTGAACCAGATACTAGTAAGGAGAAAATGTTTAAAAGGTGTCGTAATAAATTCTTTCTAATCAAATATTTAAAAATGAAAGGTAAACTTTTACATGTATTGAATATATATTCACAAAAAGTATTTACATTTTAAAGAGTCTGTACTAGTTCAGTTTATTTGAATTGGCAGTTATTTCAATATTCATCTGCAAATTATATTACATTCAGTTACAGATATTGCTTTGTAACTTCACAGCCATTTTCTCAACAATAAGTTGCATCATCACATCCAGAAAATGATGACCTCTTAATACTAGCAAGAGGGGAGATTATTTGTATCTGCCATAAGTAACTATTAATTGATTACTAAGAAATTGACTGGAATTACACACTGGAATATTTTAAGCTCCAGTTCATCAAAGCACTAAAACACTTAAATCCATTCCTGTTTAAAACAGCACTTAAGCACTTTTAAGTTAAAACTAGGTTTAAGCATTTTACTGAATTAGGATCTTATTGTTTTACTTACTTGTTAATGTGAAACTAAAGCAGTGTTTCAGCTAAGTATATAAGCATTTGAATTAAGCATGGGCGTAAACTGCTTATGTTTAGGCATGTTTAAGTACCTGGTGAATCATAGCCTAATCTGTGAATTCTAGATTTATTCTTGCTTTAGGCTATTGGTTCACTAGAAACTTGTCTGTCTCATATTACAGAACTGTTGTAACTGGGTGTCTAGTTCAGAACCACTAGATACATCCGTAGAATCCATGTTGCCAGACTGCCCACGTGTCTCTGCAGGTATGTGTAATTGTTTATAGTGTGAGTATACATATGTGGTTACACGTGCCAATGACTGAGCAATTTCATTACTTAAATGTAACTATTTTATCACTTATTTTTAAAATAACATTTTGCTTTGGCCAAATAAGTCCAACAATACTTGTACAGATGAGTGAACAAGTTAAAAGTTTAAAGAAGGTGGTTACTTGCCACATGTCCCTTGTTCTGTGGTGACCTATCTCTGCCTACGTTACATCACAGTAAGGTAAGTGAAATAGGGTTAGTCTATGCGGTTTTCTTTCACCTGTCACAGGGTAAGTATGGGCATACGGTTACCATGGAGCAGCTGATGCACAGTAATTCCCCACTCTCTCTCAACTCACTATAATTTTTTGTTTGTCCATATCCCAAGCGGCTAACTTTTATAATTTTTACAATTTATTTTGACTTTGTGTAGGAATGATATTCTGTTGTTTATTACTGGCTCATGTTTTATAGGCCTTCTTTTCTCTTTGGGTTTAATTAATTTATGAGTTGTTATAACTGGGAGCTTAAGAAAAGTAATGACATAGATTGTGAAAGCCAGGAATTTAGCCTAAATTCCCCAGCAAACATCCAGCTTGATAATAAACCAAGAGGAAAAGTAACATTGGAATGAAAAAAGATCCACTCTAAAGCTTTGATTAATATATATATAGACTGTACAACAATGCAAATCATTAAAATGTAAGCCACAGATTCAGTATCTATTTTCTTCTATGTTGGTGAAGTCTTTGGTTAATTCATTATAACACCAGGTAATGATTTTCCAAAAAAAAAAAGTCTGAAATATTGTTACTGAACCATAATTTTTTAGTATCAGCTTTCCAGAAACTACAGGCACAGAAATTACAGGATTTCTGCAGAATATAAAAACAACTTACACTACATCCAATTAAGTAACATATACTACCTATTATATTCATGTTAATGCGAAGACTGGGATGTTCTCAGATGTTACACCCCAGGAAGCAGAACTGTTCACTTTGTTAGCTAAAAGTGTAATGTCTGACTATGCATTTGAAGTCATGAGCAAGTCCTGACCTTGTAATCGAAATTTAGTTAATGTCACAATATTTTGTTAAGGCTTGTATGAAGTGATTTGTATTGTATTTGAGAGTTTGTTATAGCAGAGTCCTCTGAACAGATTTGCATTAGAGCACAGGTAGATATAGCTATAGGATAAGGACCTAAAACACTGTCAGTTCTGTAAAAATGATCTTCACTGTGTTTTTATTATTGCTGTTCTCTAGTTGGAAAAATAAAAATGTTGCTTCCACTTAACTAGTTTCATAAACCAAACTTTCTGTTTTTTCTAAATTTAAGTTATCGAGCCTTAAAAATTAAATGCTGTGTAGTAATAGCAATTTTAGCTAACTTTAAGTTTTAGTTTTAATTCTCTTACCATTGTACATATAATGCTACCATTATACATGCAGTAGAATGTTATGTACAATATAATAGTACATAGTAAAGAAAATTATTTGATTTTTGAGGAGTCATTTTGGTTAAGCAGATAACTAACAAGTGTTTGAATAACAAATAGCATATACTTAAAATACTAAAAGATTTCTAGATCAGCCTTTGTTCTCTTTCTTTATATCTATATTAATACAAAGTCTTTGATTTTAAAAAATCAAATGTCAGCGTATTCAGAATAAAGACTGATACACTTTAACAGTAGTATGAGTTAAGAACCCAGCATTAATTTTAACTTCACATTATTCCAAAGGATCAAGAGACCTTGTTGAGTATAATTTTGATGTTACAATTGGTGAAATCCTGTCTTCATTGAAGTCAATGGCAAAACTACCATTAACTTAAATGGGACCAGGATTTCACCCACTAATTATCTGTAGGGTGTACTTAATGTTGTAAGCATTAACATTATATGAGGTTTTAGAAAACATTGTAATGATTTTGGCCAGTGAACTACCAGTTTATTCTCTAGAATATAACCTGAGCTATAAATAATTCCGACATTTTGCAACTGTTCCTAAATTCTCAGTTTCATTATATGTTTTTGTTCTTATTCACTATATTTATTCTGTTTCTTATGTAGACTTCCGTAAGATTTTTTCAAAGGAAAAAAAAAGGAGCAATCACTACAAGAAATGTATATATAAATATTAATATTAATGTGCATCAAAACTATTCATATTGATTTATTAAATGTTACTATATGTTGGAACATTTTTATACAAAGTGATAAATTTGATTTCAGTCCTTTTCTGAAAATTGCAGTACTGAAGTAATCCACAGTAATGAATTGGCAGCATTGTCCTTTGTATTTAAATAAAGGACAGTGTTTTAATCTAACCTGTAAGAGATTTTTTTAAAAGAAATCCTTCTCTGAGAATTCACCTCTCCTTTCTGCTAAGAATACCACCTTTCACTTACATCAATACTGATAAGTAAATTCCAGGTTAAGTGAACCATACCATTACCTTTTGATGAAACTTCATGTATTAGCTTTAAAACTCAGGGTCTGATTTCCAACTACACTTGCATATCAAGATTCATGGGCAAGTTCTAATTGTTCATGAGTGGTCCTCAGTCCATCTTATGTCATAGTCTTTGGTTTGTTGAGTTAATATATCTAATTCTACTTTACAAAGGAAAATAGGAAAGAAATTTTCATCATCAAACTGAAAAAAACAAAGCTGAGCATCTAGGAAGTATTTTTGCAGCATTTTGATTAGAATATTGGTGATATTAAAACATTTTCTATAATATTTTTATTTATGCTCATATTTGTTTACATAGAAATAAGAACAAAGAAAAGATATATTCTTGCTGCTAAGTATTAAAGTCAGGAAAGTTATAATGTGAGAATCAATTTATGATGAGTCTGCTACTCTATTTAAATGCCCTTTTACAACCTAAAAATATGATATTGCATACGTGTCAATTCCTCAGCCTTTCAAGAATGCTTTCATAAACCTAGCATTGTCCCTGCCTCTGGTCGATATTATTACAGGCACTGTAAATAGTCTTTAAAATATATCACAACATACAGTCCTATTCCACATAGTACACATAGTCCCAAAAAGTCCCAACCACTGTATATTGGCAGAGTTTCCTCAGTTTCCTGCCAGTCCTGTGATTCTTCTACACTGTTTGCCGATCAGCCCACTCTAGTCCATTTCAGTAGTCCTTCCCAGCGCTTCCCAGCAGAAACTCCTCAGTCTCTCAACCAGGAGTTCTTTCCCCACCCTTTCAGCCCTATGTGCTGACCCACCCTCAGCTGAGAAACACCTGGCCTGTCTCAGGAGAGCTGATCTATTTTTCTTGAAGGGAGACAGCCACTATGTGACATGAGCACAAGGGAACAAACAGATACCCAATGAAGAAAATAGAAAATGAGAAGGACAGAGATTTATGAAGCAGTAGGTGCAGAAAAGATTTAGAATTTCTACTGGTCAATGAACTAGATGTGAACTTGTAATTTGATGTAGAAACCCAAAAAGACCAAACAGATTTTAGGTTTTAAGCTTGGAGGCAACATGTTAGGGATAAATATGATACTCATTCCCTCATCAAAGTTGTAGTGAGACCCTAGAACAGTGGTGCTCAACATTTGTAAACTCGAGGCATTCTTCATTCAATTTCAGGCACCCCTCAGAAAAGGCCAAGTCTTAACTTTCACTGTTTTTTTTTTACTTTGGAAAAATAATATCATTTTTTTTTCTGTTAGAAGGAACTCAGAAAGCCCACAACAGGTCAGAATGTTTTTAACCTGGTGGATTTGTATTTGAAATTTCTGGATTTATCTTGTGAATCACATTTGCACAACTAACAGTACAGCTGAGTCCCCAGATTATTCGGAAAGTCATCCCATCAAAGTATTTGTGAAGAGGCTGAGGTAGTTGATTGTCCTCATAAAGCCCCACAATCTTATATAAACCTTAGGAATCTGCAGCTTTGGAAAACATAGCTCCTACTTCTCTAAAGTCTGACCACTTTTGGTAACCACTCAGAATCTCCTTTCATTATGCATATTATGTTCAGGGGCATCTGTCATTTTACTCTAGTGGTCAGCCTAGTGCTCAGTAGGGCTGTGCAAAATGGCTGTGTTTCATTTTGGTTTTGGATTTGGCCGTTTCAGAGGACAGTGATTCGTTCTGGTGTTTCAGATCACTGTTCCATTTCGATTCGGCTGAATCGGTTTCGGAGTTTTGACGCTGTTTCAGTGCTGATTCGGAGATTTGGATCAGCTGGGAAGAGGCAGGCACAGCTGGGTGGCTGCGGGTTCTCCTGCAGCTCCTCCAGCTGTGCCTGCCTCTCCCCGGGTGGGAGGAGCCATGGGAGAAGCCCCCATGGCTTCCCTGCCTAGCCCCATCCCCTAATGGCCCCAGCCTCCCAGCACTCAAAAAAAAAAAAGCCCCACACTCACGGGCTGCATTAGCAGCAGTGATCAGGGCCTCTGAGGGCTCATAGCAGAACCCCCCTGTGCAGCGCAGGGCAGTGGGGATCATCCCCCGCCTGGCACCCACGTAGTAGCTGCCCCATAGCACAGGTGCAGCACAGCTTAGCAGGGTGCTGCATGCTGTGTGGCTGCTGGGGCTGTGCAGTGCCAGGCTGTGACTGACAGCTCCCAGACAGTGCGTGGTGCCCTGCCGAGCCATGCTGCACTCGCATGATGGGACAGCTGCTGTGCGGGTGCAAAGCGGGGTGGGGGTGGCAATCCCTGCTGCCCTACACTGCACAGGGGCTCTGCTACAAGCCCTCAAAGGCCCTGAACACTGCTGCTACAGGCAGTGAGTGTAGGGCTTTTTTTCTTTCTTTTTTTAAGTGTCGGGAGGCTGGGGCTGGGCAGGGGATGGGGCCGGGCAGGGCAGCCATGGGGACTTCTCTCTACGGCTTCTCCAGCTGTGTCTGCCTCTGCCCCAGCGGGGGGATCCACAGGAGAAGTGCCCATGGCTGCCTTGCCCAGCCCCATCCCCCACCCAGCCCCAGCCTCCCAACACTTTAAAGGAGGGAGGGCTGTGGGGCTGTGTCGAACTATTCCTGGGGGGCGCCTCCAAAACATTCCAAAACATCTGAAACATTTCAGAAATGTTTTGGATGGTTACATTTTGTTTCAGAGATGTTTTGGAGCCTTCCATTTCATTTCAGATTTGGTGTTTCAGGTGGCAAAACACCTCCAAAATGAAACAGCTGCCAAAATTTAACACAGCTGTAGTGCTCAGTCTATGGCAACATCTAGTTTAGTCTTTATAAATGTTTTATTTACCTTAATTGGCAGTCACCTAACTAAAGTGTGTGTGTGTGTACTAAAGTATATAAATACATATATATACATAAATGTGTGTGTGTGTGTGTATACACTAAAATATAATATCTGTATCTATCTTTCAAGCCTTATAGATACTATACTTTAGTTCTCAGTCAGTATTCTCATTTCCTAGCTGATATTCATCTTTTTTAAATGTTCTGGTAATTCACTGGTATTATTGTTAATGATATAGCTACCATATTATGGCTTTTGGGGTCTTCACCATCAGTTCCTGAATTAATTCCTTAGGATATGAGCACAGGTACATTTGGAGTCATTTTAAAAGGCAAGGGGGGCCTCTTGCACCAAACCACATATCTGCTTTTACATTCTAACAGTTCCAGGGAAATCTGAACACCCAAAGTTCTTTGGGTAAATCCGATATCTTTTATTGGGCCAACTAAAATAATTGGAAAAATTCTTCTTTGCAAGCTTTCAAGTACAAACACCATTCTTCAGGCTGAGGAAGCATTATAATGTGCCATAAATCCAATGTCTATATTTAGTTCATGATTGTTTGTATCCAGTAGGTTGATGAAGTGAAGCGCATAGGCTTATCTGCAAAACCTGTTTTCTAAATTCCCTTTGAGGATTAGAACTGGGAGATTGGAGAGAGGGTGGTTGTCTTGTGAGAAGTGTGCCCCCACAGATAGTTGGGTATTCTTGTCAGCTGTCCCCTCCCTCCTCCCCGCCTTCAGACAAGCCACCTGTGGCCCCGTCCCACTCTCCACCTGGGCCCTGTAGCCACATATTCCAACCCTGGGCTGGGCAGCAGCCCCAGCCCTGCCCAGCTCCTTCCCTCCCTCCCTCCCTTCCTCCCTATGGGGGCCTATGAGGGCCCTTCCCCCCACCAGACTTACCCGTGGGGAGCTGCTCTCCAGGCTGCTTGGTGGCCATGTGCATGTGTGAGTGCACACATGGAGGTGGCACCCCCTGCCTAACTAGCCTCTTCCTACTTCCTCCAGCCCCTTGTAGGCTGGAACACTGCCAACCTGCAGAGAGCTCTTTGCAAAAGTGGAAAATCCATGTTTCTCTGTTAAAATGAAAAATCCATGTATTCTCAGTCAAAAGGGAAAATCCACATTTTTTTCCATTTTTCCATGAGAAACGGAAAACCAGGATCCCTGGGTATCATTACTGGGCACCAAACACCTCATTGAATTGAATGAAACTGTTCACTCAGAACTATTGCTTCAGAACACTCTGGCCTCAGCGCACATTATTCACTTTTTCAAGATTTTCTTTGCAGCTATAATTACTAAAAACTCCCTAAAAGCAAATTAAAGAATCTAGAGAACAGGGCAATAGCTTTAAAAAAGGCATCCATATAGCATAATATCAGCATAAGGCAAAGAGTAGGTACCACTATAAGGCATAATATAAGCATATATAAGCATAAGGCTGTGTACCAGCTTGTCCAAGTCCTGGTTCCCTCCTACCAAGACTAGAATGGGCCAGTGGGATCATTACTCCTTGCTAAGTGATGGAGTAGTAGCTGTTGCCCCTTCACGGTATTTAAGTAAGATTATATTTGACCATTTAATCTACTAAACACTTTGGTTTACTCACATGAATGATATCACCTGTGTCAACACAGAACTGGCACAGACATCCTTTCTGTAGTACACAAGCCATATAGCCGACATCCTTTGTTGCTGTCATGTTCTACACACATGCAGAACCATTTGCCTGCTTCCACTGAAATTTGTTGCAAATCTCCTGTTGATTTCAATGGGGCCATGATTTCACCTATCACACTTACTCTGTCCCTACACTTCTATCCCCAACTGGCTGAATTTTACCTATTTTTTCTTATAGTTCAAATCTTCATTTACATAATAAAGCCCCAAGATAGCAACAAACACCAGTGAAGTCAAATGTGCTCTGCATGAGCGTAAGAGAGTACACTCTCAGAGCTCATTACAGCATATACAACCTACAGCAGCTCCAGCCTTCCAAAATAATTAGAGAACAGACATATACATTTTCTCTGTTTTTCCTTAGCTTTAATTATAGCAGACTAGACTGACAGCTTTTATACGTTTCAAAATCTTCCTCATAATAGAAAGGCTATAGCAATCATAAACCACCTCAAGCTGAGTAAGAAGATACCTAACTCATCCCCATAGTGCCTCTCAGTTTACCACTGCTTCTGACTTTATGCTTTTAAATGTTTTAACACTCTGAGGAAGGGTAGCATGATTTCTGTACTCAGTTCTATGTTTTGATGCTTGTAGTTCGTGACAAGTGTTAAATATGCAGCAGCCTTAATATTAAAAAAAAAAGAAGCTGTGTACATTTTACCATAAAGGAATATTGAACCAGACTATGTATCTATTTTGCTAAAAGGTTATTTCTGTATTCAGTAGTCTTTCATGGAAATTAAGATTACAAAAATCAGTGCTCACTGTAAACCTCTTTACATTCTCTAGCTTTATGTTCTTGTATCTCTGTAAATTAAAGGTTTTTTTTAGTACAAACTTAAACTTCGCAATGTTTTGCCAAACTGGATATACACCTATACTTATCTGCATAATCAAATTTTTAAAGTAAGCATGACATTAATAACATTAACTCACAAATGCAAGCATACTCACAATTAAGGTTGCTATTGTGGCCTTATGTTACATTGGTTCCTAAATGTTTGAAGGGGTTTAGGTTGTAGCCGTGTTGGTCTAAGGATATAGGCAGACAAGGTTCCTTGGGTGAATTTGATATCTTTTATTAGACCAACCCAAATGGTTGGAGAATAGTTATTAAGCAAGCTTTCGGGTTCAAAAACCCTTCGTCAGGCTCAGGAAGCTGCAGCAGTTGGTGTGTGCTCTTCCTGGATGGAATGAAAAGTAAACAAGCCAGGGGCTGGGCTGGGCTGGGGAGTCAGTTGCCAGGCAGATTATAATGTATCAAAAATCCAATGTCTATGTTTAGTCCCTGATCTCTAGTATCCAACAGGTTGATGAAATGGAGCTCATAGGCTCGTCTCTGGGATGTGTTGTGTAAATTTCCCTTGAGGATCAGGACTGAGAGATTGGAGAGAGAGTGGCCCTCCTGTGAGAAATGTGCCCCCACCGGTAATTGGGTGTTTCTGTCTTTGATGGATTTCCGGTGTGCGTTCATTCTGGTGCGCAGTTGTTGTCTGGTCTCTCCTACATATCTTCCATCAGGGCATTTGGTGCATTGGATGAGGTATACTACATTCCTGGAGGTGCAGCTGTAAGATCCTGGGATGCTGATGGCTCTGTTGTGGGGTGTAGTAATAGTGGGGGTGGTGGAGATGTGGGGGCAGGTTTTGCATTTCTTGTCATGGCACGGTCTGGATCCTTTTGGTGTGTTCTGGGGTTGAGGAAGTTTGTAACCACCAAATAGTAATAAAACCAGCAGATAAAGGAGGAGCCATAGTCATCCTAAACCGTGAGGATTACATAAAGGAAGCCAACAGACAGCTCTCTGACACCACCTACTACAAAGAACTACAAGAAGATCCTACTCCCCTTTTCACCAAAAAACTCAACAATACCATCAAATCATTTCCACCAAGATTACAAGAAAAACTACAGACCTTGATCCCCCCGCTACCTAACCCAGGGACTTTTTACATGCTCCCTAAAATCCACAAACAAGGGAACCCTGGCAGACCTATCATATCCAACCATGGGACCCTAACTGAGGAAATATCAGGTTTTGTTGAATCCATCCTAAAACCGCTTGTCACCCACAGAGCAAGTTTTGTCCAAGACACCACAGACTTGCTACGGAAACTTAAAAACATAGACCACCTTCCCAGGAACACACTCCTAGCCACCATGGACGTTACCAGCCTATACACCAACATCCCACACCAGGATGGCATCCATGCCTGCCTTACATATCTACAGGAACAAGATTACAACCCAGAATACAGACCCAAAGATATCACTGAGCTTATACACTTCATCCTCACACACAACAATTTCACTTTTAATAATCAACACTTCCTCCAGATGATGGGAACAGCTATGGGCACTAAAATGGCCCCACAGTATGCCAACCTTTTTATGAGCCACCTGGAAGAAGACTTCCTCAAGAACTGCACCATCAAACCCTTGCTGTACTTACGATATATCGATGACATCTTCATCATTTGGAGTGAGAACCTGGAATCTCTACTTGAGTTCCACCAGAAATTCAACAGTCACCATCCCTCCATCCGACTTTCTTTAGAATACTCCAACACCAACATCCCCTTTTTAGACACAAGGATCAGTATCCAGAAGGGTAAAATACAGACCACAGTATACAAGAAACCCACAGACCAACATACATATCTGCACAGAACCAGCAATCACCCGAAACACACCAAAAAAGCAGTGATATACAGCCAAGCCCTCAGATACCACCGCATCTGTACTGAAGAGAACACCCGGGATTGCCACCTCACCAATCTTAAAAAGGCTTTCACCCAGCAAGGACACTCCTCCAGAGAGGTAGATCGCACGTTTGAAAGAGCCACCTGGATACCACGTGAAGAACTGCTGCAGTACAGAAGAAAAACACCCACAAATCGCACACCGCTGGTTATGACCTATCACCCATCCCTTGAACCTGTACGGAAAATCCTCAAAAAATTGCAACCCATATTAGAAAAAGACCCTATTCTTAAAAAGATCTTCCCAGAGCCACCCATCCTAGCCTTCAGACAAGCACCGAACCTCGCCAACCTCATCACCAGAAGCAAACTTCCTCAACCCCAGAACACACTAAAAGGATCCAGACCGTGCCATGACAAGAAATGCAAAACCTGCCCCCACATCTCCACCACCCCCACTATTACTACACCCCACAACAGAGCCATCAGCATCCCAGGATCTTACAGCTGCACCTCCAGGAATGTAGTATACCTCATCCAATGCACCAAATGCCCTGATGGAAGATATGTAGGAGAGACCAGACAACAACTGCGCACCAGAATGAATGCACACCGGAAATCCATCAAAGACAGAAACACCCAATTACCGGTGGGGGCACATTTCTCACAGGAGGGCCACTCTCTCTCCAATCTCTCAGTCCTGATCCTCAAGGGAAATTTACACAACACATCCCAGAGACGAGCCTATGAGCTCCATTTCATCAACCTGCTGGATACTAGAGATCAGGGACTAAACATAGACATTGGATTTTTGATACATTATAATCTGCCTGGCAACTGACTCCCCAGCCCAGCCCAGCCCAGCCCAGCCCAGCCCCTGGCTTGTTTACTTTTCATTCCATCCAGGAAGAGCACACACCAACTGCTGCAGCTTCCTGAGCCTGACGAAGGGTTTTTGAACCCGAAAGCTTGCTTAATAACTATTCTCCAACCATTTGGGTTGGTCTAATAAAAGATATCAAATTCACCCAAGGAACCTTGTCTGCCTAAATGTTTGAAGTCTTTCACTCATATATGCCACCTTTGCTGACATACATTGTCAGGTAGGGTTTTTGGTTGAAAATATTAATGGCAGCCAGAATTGATGTAGTAAGAATGTTACTGTTTCATTATTTCTTGAGCAGTATTTTTTGTGTGAGCAAATATATTTAATAGGAAATTGGTATGGGATTGCTGGAGCCACAGACTATAGCAGCAGTAAGTTGGCTGTACATGTCAACTAAGTCCTGCCTTAACTAACGTATGTTTTCTTGGAGTGAGAATTCCAGTGGTTTTCTATCCAGTCTTCATTCTTTATAACAGGTCCACTTTTAGTCTTTTGCCTTCACGTGCTGCAGACAGCTCTTTGCTATTTCATGCCTACCATTATATCCTTCCCAGCTGAATGTGAGCACATTCAGTATATTTTAAGTGACTTAGCTTTGCTCTTTTTTGAAAGGGGTGAATTCTATGAAGATCCCTTAAAAGATATTCCAGGTTCATTCTAGGAATGCCAGAGCCTCCTATGCTGATGTGAAAATATGACCATGGAAGCAGTCACTGGAATTATTAGGAATGGTGTAGCATAAGAGAACGGGGATGTAAGCAGTCTTGTGGGGTGTGGAATATTCCAAGTATCTGAGCCTTCAGGGAATCCAAATCATCAGTCAGGACTGAGCCAAAGGGGCCAAACCAGGTCGTTTGTACTCCAGGTCTGGCCAGAGGTCAGGAACTGGGGAGTCCAAGTGCACAACAGGATAAGCGGGGGCAAGGTACTGGACTGCATGGCTGGAGCAAGCCTAAGGCAAGGCAGTAGCAAGGCTGAGCTGCTACAGGGTGTCAGGTGTTGATTAGCCAGAGGCCAATACAAGGTCTGGGCTTATATACTCTGGCAGCCAGCTCTGTAAGCCAGTCAGCTCAGTGCTTGCAGCTGATGCTGGTCTGTGTTCAGGTGTCCCTGCTAAGAGGGCAGATTGCCTTCTAACAGGACCCACTCTTCTTGTAGGTGCCTTCCAGGGGGTCTTGGGCCAGCCTTTTCTGGATGTGCAAAAAGGAAGTATCTGACTAAGCCAGGAGTGTAAACATTTTCAAGCTCCCAAGACCTATCTGCTGGGCCACATGCCTCCCAGTCTATCAGATAAAATAGTTTCTCCTCCTTCCACCTAGAGTCCAGAGTTTGCTATACCACATACTTATCATGTCCCCAGACTGTGATGGGCAGTGGGGATGTTGTGCTTCTTTCTGGGAAAGGGTTTGCAACATAAAAGGGATACATGAAATATGGGATGGATCTTACTGGTATATGGAAGTCTAAGTTTAAAAACCACTGGGTTGATTTGTTTGACAATCATGAAAGGCCCAAAGAAGTAGTGGTCCAGCTTGACAGATGGTCAGGCTGATGAGAGATTTCTGTGTGAAAGTCAGACTTGGTTCCTAACAATAAAATTGGGGTGGTCTGGTGACCCCAGTGAGCCTGCTCCTTATATGCTTTCTTAGCCACTTGCAGGTGCTGCTTCAGTTGTTCTTGAACTTGGTGCATGTGAGTAGCCAAATCCCTGGCTGTTGGAACCGGACACTATTTCTAGTAAGGCCTTCTGTTGTACCATGATGCAGTGAGCCTCAACAAATGGATGTCAACGAAGTTCTGTGGGGCACTGGAATCCATCATTGCTGACTAGTGCTGACTGGTGAGCCTGAGCCATCACCTGGTGGAGGTGAGAGAGATGGTGACCCACAGTGGTGGTAACACGTGCAAGAGACAGAAGAGGGCAAGGCATAGAAAGTAGAGGATTATGTCCCATACCAAGCCTGAGCCCCTCTATTGAGGCTGTGTCTTAGACTTTCCTGCCCATGTAGTATCCCTTCTTTTAGCAGGTCAGGTAATAGCCATGTGACCTCACCCCCAACAGTAAGAACTTAGACCTGCAGCTCATCATCGGTTTCTTTTAATCTCAGACAGGCTTGGCTGCAGTGCACCCACATGCATAGCTTCAATTGCCAGATTATCTGGGACAGGTTGAAAGCTGTGGGGTAAGAGTTCCCCCACAGGGACCCCACTGGGGATTCCTGCCTGTTCCACGCTCTTCTTCATCAGCCAGTGGTCAGATGCAGAGATTCAGTAACGGATCCAGTTGAATGGGGGCCTTGACCATGGCCAACTCATCTTTTAACCCATCATTCAATCCCCAAGGCAGTTGAAAAAGTTGGGCAGCCTTATTCCATTGAACATCGGCAGTCAGGCAACAAATTCAGACCCCTCCTTCCAGGCTTGCAGGATATTTTCTGATGTCCATACCCAAACAGGTTCACTGTACAGCATAGTCATGGCCTCAGTTAATTTCTCCAGGTCATCTAGCAGGGGAATGGAGCCCTCCAAAAGTATGAAAGCCCAGGCAAGGCCCTTGTCCATCAGTAGACTGATTATCAGACCCTAACTCTGTTCACAGGGAGAACAGGAAGTGGCATTGTTTCAAGAAAACCTAGAACTTGCCTGGTTTCCCAATCTAGCAGGGGTTTCATTGGGTTCAGGGGGATGTTGAGGAGCAGATATGAAAGGGATAACCAGAACAGCAGTTTGCACCTCCTGGGCCCTCAGGACCACATTTTCCTCCTTCAACTTTTCAACTTGGGTTAGCAGAGCTACACTCTGTGCCTACAGAGTCCCTACTTGGGCCTGTAGGTTGTGCAGGCTGGTCATCAAAGCCTGCATGGAAAGGGGCTGGGGGTGAGTCCCTTGCTGTTCTATAACATGCCTTTGTGATTGGGGCCATGTCCCTGCTCTTTTTCACCTTCTTTGAGATATGTGGAAGTCCCAATCCAATATAATGAGACTTCCTAAATGTTTTGTTGAATCAAAGTTGAACTGAACTCTCTTGCACTGTACTCAGGGCAGAGGAATTGTGAACCTTCTTTTGCATGGGCTAGGGAGGAGAATAGGGTGAAGTTTCCTTGCTTCTTTTCTTACCTGTTATGCAGGTCCAAGATATTTATATCTTTATATCTATGTCCTTGGGTAATTGAGAGAGAGGTTTTCTTCATTTACTCCTGTGAGCTCTATAAAACCAGTACAGCTATTGGACAGTGAAGTGATACATGTCAACATAATTGTTACTAAAAACTGAAATCCTGCAAGCACAGAGGGTGTTGACTACCTGCCTGGAGTCATTCAGAAGATGCAGCTCTAAGTTCTAATTGGAAAAATCTTTGTTGCTACTAGTGTCACTGCGAAAAGAACATTTGCATTTCAACTGGTATTTCAGATCTGAGGGTCTGCAGGACCAGTATTTAGAGACAAGAAGTTCTTTACTTGACTACAGTACAAATTTGATACAGAAGTTTTCACACATGCATAGTATTTTAAGCCAGAAGGGACCACTAGATCATTTAGCCTGAGTTCCTTTGTATTACAGGTCTTTGAATTTTACTCTGTCACTTATGTATTTGAACCTAAGAATTTGTTTGGCTTCATAGATTTCATAGACATCAGGGCTGGAAGGGACCTCGGAAGATCATCGAGTCCAGCCCCCCGCCCAAAGGGCAGGAAGTCAGCTGCGTTCATAGGATTCCAGCAAGATAAGCATCCAGTTTCATCTTGAAGGTGTTCAATGAAGGCGCTTGAACCACCTCCGGTTGCAGGCTGTTCCAGACCTTGGGGGCTCGGACAGTAAAGAAGTTCTTCCTTATGTCCCGCCTGAAACGATCTTGAAGTAGTTTGTGCCCATTCGGCCTCGTCATCCCTTGGGGCGCTCTGGTGAACAACCGTTCCCCCAGATGCTGGTGGTCACCCCTGATAAACTTGTAGGTGGCCATCAGATCACCCCTGAGCCTGCGCTTTTTCAGGCTAGAGAGCCCCAGGGCTCTCAGCCTGTCATCGTAGGGTCTGCTTCCCTGACCTCTGATCATGCACGTGGCTCTTCTCTGGACTCTCCCAAGCTTCTCCACATCCTTTTTGAATTGGGGAGCCCAAAACTGGACACAGTACTCCAGCTGCGGCCTCACTAAGGCCGAGGACAGGGGGAGAATGACGTCCCGGGATTTGCTTGAGAAGCATCTGTGGATGCAAGCCAGCGGTTTGGTCGCTTTACTAGCCGCCGCATCACATTGCAGGCTAAACCATACCTTCTAGAAAATCATCTTAGTATTCGGCATTTTCTTCTACGAAGAAGTGATCAAGTCTCAGTTTTCTTTTTTTATAAGCTAAGTAGATTGAACTCTTTTTATATGCTAACAGTAAAGCATTTTCTCCTGTCCTTAAATAATTTTTTGGCTGTTTTTGCAGTCTCTCCAGTGTTTTAACTTAATCTGGACAGGATACCTGGACAGGATACCAGATACCTGGACAGGATACCAGAACTGCATGCAGTATTTTAATATTGGTCTCACCAATATTGCATACAGTAATAAAATCACTGGCCTGCTACTCATGATTTTAAACAAGGGTGTATACATTCAAGGTTCACATTAGCGCTTTAGACAACAACATTGCAATAGGAACGCATGTCCATTCTTTGTCCATCCTTTTCAGTCACTGATTTCAAACCCCCTCTCCTAGGTATGCTTTTCAAATTTGCTTTTGACTGCATTTAAACACCTTTGCTTTGAATGCTCCTAGCTTACATAGTAAACCAATCTGTATCATTGCCTTGCCTTGTTTTCATCATTGTTTACCAGGGTGACTGCTATGTCTTTATTATTATTTACATTCCTCCAACCTTCATGGCTTCTGCAAATTTTGAGTAATGATTTCATATTTATTTTCTCAATCATAGGTAACATTTTTGGATAGCACCATTGCTAATGCATGACGTCACATTAGAAACACCTCATTTTGGTGGTGACTTCCCATTAACAACTATATTTTCTGATCCCTTAGTTACCTGGTTCTTTATTCATTTAACATGTTTTATTGATATTGAATGCTTTATTGATAGTGAATAATGCTATTTTTTAAATCAGAATGTTGTATAGTACTATGCTAAATGCCTTACAGACATTGACATTTATTATATATACACTAATACCTCTCACAACCAAATAGATCTAATCAAAGAGTAAAAGCTGGTTTGTTTGGCAAGGTGTATTTTCCATTAAAACAAATTAACTGGCATTACTGTCCATTGATTGTATTAATTGAATTCCCTTCCTTTATTTTACATAAGACTGACTTAAAGTTACCACTTGCCACATCCCACTTGGCACAACATTAGCACACTGCCACTTCTAGAATTTCTCTAGTTTTCCAAGATTTATTCAAAAGGAACCTCAGTGGGACAGATATTCTTATCTAGCTGTTTCATTCATAGATTCATAGCTGTTTGGGTTGGAAGGGACCTCAGTAGATCATCGAGTCCAACCCCCTGCCCTGGGCAGGAAAGAGCGCTGGGGTTAGATGACCCTAGTCAGGTGTATGTCTAGCTTCCTCTTAAAGACCCCCAACATAGGGGAGAGCACCACCTCCCTTGGAAGCCCATTCCAGATTCTGGCAAGCCTTATAGTAAAGAAGTTTTTCCTGATGTCTAATCTAAATCTGCTCTCTGTCAGTTTGTGGCCATTGTTCCTAGTTACTCCAAGGGGTGCCCTGGTAAACAGAGCATCTCCTATTCCTTGCTGCTCCCCCCCACCCACCCCCCCGATGAATTTGTAGGCGGCCACAAGATCACCTTTCAACCTTCTCTTGCGGAGACTGAAGAGATCTAGGGCCCTCAGTCTGTCCTCGTAGAGATTCCTGGGGGCAAGTTATCCAGGCCTGATGCTTTAAAAATGTGTATCTATGGCCCCCTCTATATGTTACAGGGATTGCACGATTAACTGAGATGAGCTACATGTACAAAGTTCTTATCACACCATAAAAAGGTCCAATCGGCTATAAAGTTAGACCTCAAAAATGTGTAACTAATTTTATAGCTGGTTGCTATCCACCTTTAATTTGCATATGTAGCAGGGTCTTCCCTGTGGCTGGGAGCTGACAGGGCTCCCAGCCCCAGGAGTGCCCTGTGCCCAGCCATGGCTGGGATTCTTGCAGCTGAGGTGACTCAGCCACAACAGCGCCCAACAGCTGTAGACTTTGGGCAGCGCCCCACAGTGCTAGGATCCCATATCCACAGCTGCGGGACATTGGGTCCTAGCAGCCATGGGATACAGCTGTGATCTACCAGCCCTAGTGGTGCATGGAGCACACCCTGAGCTGAAAGATTACAGCTGTGGAGCTGCATGGAGCTGCACCGAGTGCTCCACAGCTCAGAGGTGCACCTGCATCTTCCTGGCAGGGGTGTGTGGGCACCCCCACAGCTGGGGGCTCCTTGGCTCAAAGGGCTCCCAGCTGCAGAAGCTTGCTTCTTGCCGGTGCAGTGGGATTTAATGCATGAGCCACACAATCACACCTTCTGCCATGCCATCCGTGCATTGGGCATTACATCCCATCATACCGTTACCTGCACATGCAGAAGGGCCCGTTAATACATGCAGCTTAATATATTTCTTTGATAAAGATGAAAAGTATTTCATCATCTTCATATAACACAAACACATTACCCTTCTTCTTTCCAAAAGCAGAACAAAAATATTTATTGAGCACTTCTGCCTTTTCCTCATCAGTATTAACAGTTTGGTTTTCTCCACCTAATAATGGATATACACCATTGCATTTCATTTGTTTTCCTTAGTTTTGCTAGCTACAGACTTTTCTCCTGAATATCCTTGGCTTCCATTATTCATTTTATGCATTTCATAATTTCTGATTTATCCTGGATGCAATCTGTTTTCCCTTTCTTCAATTTGTTATATGCTACTTGTTATTTTTAACTGCTTCCTTCACTTCATCATTAAACCCAGACTGACTTTTAACCAAAGGAGTCTTTTCTATTATTATTATTATTATTATTATGGAATCCAGGAATTTTGGCCAACTAATGAACTCTTATTAAATTTCATTAAAATGTGTCTGTGTTCTTCCTCACTAATAATTTTCCTTAGCTTTGGCAAATTATGTTTATTAATAGTTGAGACTATCTCTACTCACATTGAAGATAATCAGCTAAGGTCATTAGTCCCTTTGAAACTACCAAGTTCAAGTCCAGAGATTAATTTACCTTTATCCATCATAATTAGGTCAAAAGAGTTAATTCATGTTGGGTGCAATTTCTTTTGTGTTAAAAAATTATCATCTATAGTTTTTAGGAATTCCACTGGTGTTTTGACTGCTTGGGGCCTCCAATATATGTCTCCCAAAGTGAAGTCTTTCATGACAATACTTTTTTTCCCCAAATATTATAACCAGGTACTAGTGTGATTTGATGGTCTATAACAGAACTCCCACAAGTACCTCCTTGGCTTTCTTAATTAACACATTGATCCACATGCAGTCAAGATCCCGTGGTTCTGAATTATCAATAACTCTAAAAGAAGTAATGCAATAAATTAAACCCCCTCACTTCCTGTATGAGCTTTACTCTTCTTAAACAGGTTATAATCACAAATATTAACATTCCAATAATGTGAATCACCTCACCTGCTTTTAGAAATGCTAAATATATCCAATTTCTTTTCATCAATGAAAATGTAGTTCCTCTTGCTTGCTATCAAGACTTCTAGCATTTGTTATATAAAAAATGAAAACATTTTTTCTTGTTCTTTGCTACATCTGTTCAATTTGTTTGCACCATGCTGGTTTGAGTTTTTATCACATTTGCCTTTTTACCCCCTCCCCTTGTATTGCTAGTTTCATGTTTCTTGGCTGCTTCATTTATTTTCTACCTGAAAAGATTAGCCCCCTTGGTTTATGAGATATAGTAAGTAAGGAAAGACAAACATGGAGCTCCATGATTCCAAGTTTAGAGACTCTTCAGAATATGACTGCACTTCAAGCCTTTTCCTATGAAGAAATGTTCCTATATTTAGAAGGCCTTATTTTTTCAGTGAAACTGATATGCAGATCTACTGAAAAGCCTTGTCATTTTTGCTAACCAGTGTCAGCAGCTATTTTCACTATGTTAATGTAGAAGAACAGTCATTTGGCTTGTCTTAAATTTGTTGTGATTATAGTTATTTATGCAAATAAATGCAAAGACCTGCTTTTAACTAATATTTGGTGCTGATTTTTTTATCCAGATAGTTTAAAGATAGTTTTTTATAACTGCCATATATATATATATATATTACTCATATATATATATTATGAGTAATCATTTAATTCCAAGAAATGCTTAAAGTTGATGGCACTATATTTGCCAACTATGTATCTTTTGTAATATTCTTGCTTTAATTACAAAACAATGGAATAGGACCTTTTCAGATACACACCTTACTGGGTTTTATACCTCTGCAAGATTTTAAGGCAAAAGTAATCCACAGGAGATATGAGTTAGCAGAGTAAATTATTAAATGATATTCAAAGAATCTGCTGACAATAAAATAGTTACCATATTTCATGATGTATAGGTCAACACGGTATAAGTTGACCCCATTTTTCTGATCCAAAAAGTTAGGTTGATTTATACACTGGATCTATGAAATTCCTAACTTTTTGGTTCAGAAATATCGGGTCGACTTATACCAGCCCCTGTGCACCCTGACTTCAGGACACGTGCCACAGCACTGCTCACGGTAGATGGGACCAGGCTCGGTACTCGGCTGATGCAGCCCCATCCCCTGAGAGCAGTGCTGCCTGAGCAGCACCAGCCAAGCGCAGATCCCGGTGTCACTTGCAGGGGATGGGCCCGCACTGACCGAGTGCCAAACCTAGCCTCGTCCTTGTCCCCGCCCCCTGTGAGCGGCACCAGACTCAGCGCTCCACTGGGGCACCCCCATCCCATGTGAGCAGCGCTGTCTGGGCCATGTCAGCTGAGCCCAGCCCCATCTGCTGCAAGCAACACTGCTGTGTGCTGAGCCTGGCCATGCCAGCCGAGCCTGGTGCTGCTCACAGGGGATGGTGCTGGGCTCGGCACTCAGCAATGCCACTCACAGCATACAGGGCCAGGCTCGGCACTTGGGTGGCATGCCCTCATCCCCTGGAGTGGTGCTGCCTGGGCCACACCAGCTGACCACCAAGGCTGGCAGTGCTTGCAGGGGATGGTGATATGGTGATATGGAATTTCATAGATTTCATAGACATTAGGGCTGGAAGGGACCTTGCAAGATCATCAGATCCAGCCCCCTACCCGAGGGGCAGTAAGTCAGCTGGGGTCAGATCACCCCAGCAAGTAAGCATCCAAGTGTTTCTTAAAGGCATCCAAAGTAGGTGCTTGTACCACTTCTTGGGGAAGTCTATTCCAGACTCTGGAGATTCAGACAGTAAAGAAGTTTTTCCTTATGTCCAGTATAAAACAGTCTTCCCAAAGTTTGTGACCATTAGACCTTGTCTTCCCTTAGGGTGCCCTGGTGAACAGATGTTCTCCCCATTCCTTACATACTTATAGGCTGCCACCAAGTCACCCTTGAGCTTTCACTTCTCCAGGCTGAAGAGTCCCCTGCCTCTTAGCCTATCATCGTAAGGCCTGTTCTCTTGACTTCTAATCATGCACATGACTCTCCTCTGGACTCTCTCATGCTTCTCCATATCCTTGCTAAAGTGTGGAACCCAGAATTGGATGCAGTACTCTGGCTGAGGCCTCACGAAGGCCAAGTAAAGCAGGAGGATGACTTCTTGGGTCTTGCTTGACATACACCAGTAGATGCAAGCCAGAGTTTTATTTGCTTTGCTGGCTGCAGCATTGCATTGGTGGCTCAAGGCTGAATAAGTTGAGGCTGTATAAGTCAAGGTTGAATTTTAAGAGTTAAATATTGGGCTTCAAAACTCAACTTATGCACCACAAAACACGGTAGTTTGGACAAAAATGTCTTTTAGTTTTGAACAAACACATTTTAATTAAAATGAAGATTTTAAAAAGTATAATATTGCTTTTTTCAAGAGCAAGAAAATAAGTTTTATCCTTGTTCTTTTGAGCTTTCTAGAAGCAATGCTCTGGGTATGAAAATAATGTTTATTTTATTGTTTGCCTGAGAACCTTCCATTAATATACAACTTGCAAACTGTTAAGTGCAAATTTGGCCTTCAGATACATATGCAGGACATTGCCTGAGTTCACAGGCACCTCACACATGCATGTGATGGCAGAACTTGCCTCTTAATTCATTCTACTGAACAAAGGAAGTTAAATTTATATCTGTGAAATTGTTATTCCCTTTGGCTACCAATTGGCCAAAGATATCAGAGTAGAATTTAAGCGACAAGTGTATACAAAATTGAATATCAAAAGAATAAAGGAAAACTTATTTTACCTTTTGGGAATTTTCCATTTGAATAATGTCATTATTTTCCTCTAAAAATGATGATGCCCTTTCTTTTCAGGAACATCTGAAATATTGCAGTAGATAAAGTTTTGGTTTCCAGATGCTGCAATATGCTGCAATACATAATGGAACATACCCATTTCCCAAAAATTATAGAGCCACTTCCCAGTCATTCTAGAGCAGGGGTGGCCAGTCCAAAGCATGCAGTCCACAAGTGGCATGGCCAGCTACTACACTTGGCATGTTATCTATAGGCATTCACGAAAGGATGTGCAGCCTCCAGTGAGTAGAGCAGAGCAGGGGCAGGATGCTGCTCCAAGAGTAGGAGTCAAACATCACTGCCAAGAGCCAGGTTAACCCTTCCCTGGTCCTGAAGCTGCTGCCAAAGTTAGTGCTTTGGATCACCAGTCTCCACATAAAACTGGTGGTTACAGGGCCAAGGAAGGATTAACCTGGCTGTTGGTATCCAAGTAGCCAAAGGCTGGAGCCTCTGTGCTCCATTCCAGTGCCCCAGGGCACAAGCTCTATCAGGTGCCCCTGAGAGGGGGGCAGTGGGAAGGGGGAATCCAAATGGCACTTACGAAAGGGAGGGCTTAACTTATAGCACGTTTGCCAAAAAGATTGGTGACCACTGTTCTAGGGTATTTCTCTTTCATTGGTTGTCCTGACTGTAAGTTGGCATATAAAAATATTACTTACCTGAGTAGTATGGGGGGCAGAAATAGGGTTAGACATCCACTTACGATATGTACATGCCTACTCTTTACCAGAAAATGAAAAAGAGCAGAGCATTACTGCAAGTCAGCTACTCCACAGTAATTGCCTGTATGCATGCTTTTACTTTGCATCATGTTAAAACTAAAGCATGGTAAAACTTAGCCTCAAGGAAAGAGAGCTAAGCTATAGTGGCTTAACTTAAATTTACTGCAGCATAAGAATATGCACAGGCAATTACTAAAGAGTTCCTGACACCATGCTCTTTTTACTTCATGGTAAATCCTACATGTTACATGTAAATTGTACATGTTCATGTGCTGTCTTGGAAATTGTGTCCTATTAATTAGGGCTATGAGAAATTTTGCCAAGTGTTTGTTTCGAAGCTGTTTCGACACATTTCGAGCTCAAAACAGAGAAATCGAAACAAAACAAAAAGCATCGAAAGAACTTTGAAACTAAATGAGGGCACTCAAAACGTTTCAAAAGTTTCAAAAGTTTTGAGTTTCAAAGCAGCTCAGTGGTGGGAGGCAGGGGAGAGCCAGGGCTGTGCTCCAATCGGTTCCACAGCCCCATGTAGCTCAGCCTGGCAGGGAGCGCAGCCCTGGCTCTCCCCACCTCCTGTGATGTATAGGTCAACACGGTATAAGTTGACCCCATTTTTCTGATCCAAAAAGTTAGGTTGATTTATACACTGGATCTATGAAATTCCTAACTTTTTGGTTCAGAAATATCGGGTCGACTTATACCAGCCCCTGTGCACCCTGACTTCAGGACACGTGCCACAGCACTGCTCACGGTAGATGGGACCAGGCTCGGTACTCGGCTGATGCAGCCCCATCCCCTGAGAGCAGTGCTGCCTGAGCAGCACCAGCCAAGCGCAGATCCCGGTGTCACTTGCAGGGGATGGGCCCGCACTGACCGAGTGCCAAACCTAGCCTCGTCCTTGTCCCCGCCCCCTGTGAGCGGCACCAGACTCAGCGCTCCACTGGGGCACCCCCATCCCATGTGAGCAGCGCTGTCTGGGCCATGTCAGCTGAGCCCAGCCCCATCTGCTGCAAGCAACACTGCTGTGTGCTGAGCCTGGCCATGCCAGCCGAGCCTGGTGCTGCTCACAGGGGATGGTGCTGGGCTCGGCACTCAGCAATGCCACTCACAGCATACAGGGCCAGGCTCGGCACTTGGGTGGCATGCCCTCATCCCCTGGAGTGGTGCTGCCTGGGCCACACCAGCTGACCACCAAGGCTGGCAGTGCTTGCAGGGGATGGTGATATGGTGATATGGAATTTCATAGATTTCATAGACATTAGGGCTGGAAGGGACCTTGCAAGATCATCAGATCCAGCCCCCTACCCGAGGGGCAGTAAGTCAGCTGGGGTCAGATCACCCCAGCAAGTAAGCATCCAAGTGTTTCTTAAAGGCATCCAAAGTAGGTGCTTGTACCACTTCTTGGGGAAGTCTATTCCAGACTCTGGAGATTCAGACAGTAAAGAAGTTTTTCCTTATGTCCAGTATAAAACAGTCTTCCCAAAGTTTGTGACCATTAGACCTTGTCTTCCCTTAGGGTGCCCTGGTGAACAGATGTTCTCCCCATTCCTTACATACTTATAGGCTGCCACCAAGTCACCCTTGAGCTTTCACTTCTCCAGGCTGAAGAGTCCCCTGCCTCTTAGCCTATCATCGTAAGGCCTGTTCTCTTGACTTCTAATCATGCACATGACTCTCCTCTGGACTCTCTCATGCTTCTCCATATCCTTGCTAAAGTGTGGAACCCAGAATTGGATGCAGTACTCTGGCTGAGGCCTCACGAAGGCCAAGTAAAGCAGGAGGATGACTTCTTGGGTCTTGCTTGACATACACCAGTAGATGCAAGCCAGAGTTTTATTTGCTTTGCTGGCTGCAGCATTGCATTGGTGGCTCAAGGCTGAATAAGTTGAGGCTGTATAAGTCAAGGTTGAATTTTAAGAGTTAAATATTGGGCTTCAAAACTCAACTTATGCACCACAAAACACGGTAGTTTGGACAAAAATGTCTTTTAGTTTTGAACAAACACATTTTAATTAAAATGAAGATTTTAAAAAGTATAATATTGCTTTTTTCAAGAGCAAGAAAATAAGTTTTATCCTTGTTCTTTTGAGCTTTCTAGAAGCAATGCTCTGGGTATGAAAATAATGTTTATTTTATTGTTTGCCTGAGAACCTTCCATTAATATACAACTTGCAAACTGTTAAGTGCAAATTTGGCCTTCAGATACATATGCAGGACATTGCCTGAGTTCACAGGCACCTCACACATGCATGTGATGGCAGAACTTGCCTCTTAATTCATTCTACTGAACAAAGGAAGTTAAATTTATATCTGTGAAATTGTTATTCCCTTTGGCTACCAATTGGCCAAAGATATCAGAGTAGAATTTAAGCGACAAGTGTATACAAAATTGAATATCAAAAGAATAAAGGAAAACTTATTTTACCTTTTGGGAATTTTCCATTTGAATAATGTCATTATTTTCCTCTAAAAATGATGATGCCCTTTCTTTTCAGGAACATCTGAAATATTGCAGTAGATAAAGTTTTGGTTTCCAGATGCTGCAATATGCTGCAATACATAATGGAACATACCCATTTCCCAAAAATTATAGAGCCACTTCCCAGTCATTCTAGAGCAGGGGTGGCCAGTCCAAAGCATGCAGTCCACAAGTGGCATGGCCAGCTACTACACTTGGCATGTTATCTATAGGCATTCACGAAAGGATGTGCAGCCTCCAGTGAGTAGAGCAGAGCAGGGGCAGGATGCTGCTCCAAGAGTAGGAGTCAAACATCACTGCCAAGAGCCAGGTTAACCCTTCCCTGGTCCTGAAGCTGCTGCCAAAGTTAGTGCTTTGGATCACCAGTCTCCACATAAAACTGGTGGTTACAGGGCCAAGGAAGGATTAACCTGGCTGTTGGTATCCAAGTAGCCAAAGGCTGGAGCCTCTGTGCTCCATTCCAGTGCCCCAGGGCACAAGCTCTATCAGGTGCCCCTGAGAGGGGGGCAGTGGGAAGGGGGAATCCAAATGGCACTTACGAAAGGGAGGGCTTAACTTATAGCACGTTTGCCAAAAAGATTGGTGACCACTGTTCTAGGGTATTTCTCTTTCATTGGTTGTCCTGACTGTAAGTTGGCATATAAAAATATTACTTACCTGAGTAGTATGGGGGGCAGAAATAGGGTTAGACATCCACTTACGATATGTACATGCCTACTCTTTACCAGAAAATGAAAAAGAGCAGAGCATTACTGCAAGTCAGCTACTCCACAGTAATTGCCTGTATGCATGCTTTTACTTTGCATCATGTTAAAACTAAAGCATGGTAAAACTTAGCCTCAAGGAAAGAGAGCTAAGCTATAGTGGCTTAACTTAAATTTACTGCAGCATAAGAATATGCACAGGCAATTACTAAAGAGTTCCTGACACCATGCTCTTTTTACTTCATGGTAAATCCTACATGTTACATGTAAATTGTACATGTTCATGTGCTGTCTTGGAAATTGTGTCCTATTAATTAGGGCTATGAGAATTTCGAAGCAGCCAGCCAGGTGGTGGGAGACAGGGGAGAGACAGGGCTGCGCTCCCTGCTGCGCAGCCCTGGCTCTCCCCACCTCCTGCTGCCGGCCTGCTCTCCATGGGGCTGGCAGAGCCAATCAGAGTGCAGTGCCCGCTCTGCCTGCCTCCCACCACTGGGCTGTGCTCCGATTGGCTTCCCCACCAGCCCCATGGAGCTTAGCCTGGCAGCAGGAGGCACAGCGCAGCCCTGGGTCTCCCCAGCCCCCACCACCAGGTTGCGCTCTGTGCAGCTGGTGGAGCCAATCGAACCACAGCCCCGGCTCTGCCTGTGTCCCACCATCAGGCGGCGCTCGATGGGGCTGCTGGAGCCAATCAGAGTGCAGTGCCAACTCTGACAGCCTCCCACCACCAGGCTGCACTGTGATTGGCTCTGACAGCCCCACGGAGTAGAGCCTGGTTACGGGAGGCGGGCAGAGCCAGCGTTGTACTCCGTGGGACTGGTGGAGCTGATCGGAGCGCAGCCCAGCAGTGAGAGGTGGGCAGAGCCAGAGCTGCACTCCACCTCCCACTGACAGGTTGAGCTCCATGGAGCCCAGTGCTGAGCACAGGCTGTGCCCAGCACCGGTCCCAGGTGGCAGCAGCAGCCTCCTGTCATCCAGGCACAGATCTGGGGGCCCACACCCCTGGGAGGAGTCTGGCACAGCCCTGCAGGCCTCCTGGGGCTGCGGGCCCCTGGATCTGCACCTGGATGACAGGAGGCTGCCGCTGCTGCCTGGGACCAGCAGCAGCATCTGTCTTCCCCAACGCTGGGTATGGGCTCCGCCCAGCGCTGATCCCTGGTGGCAGCAGCAGTCTCCCGTCATCCGAAATAGATCCAGGGACCTGCACCCCTTGGAGGAGTTCAGCACAGCCCCGCATCCCTCCTGGGGGTGTGAGCCCCCGGATCTGCATGCCAGATGACAGGAGGCTGCCGCTGCCGGCAAATTTTGCTTTCAAGACTTTGAGGTGAAATTTCTGAGAAACCTCTGCACCTATCTCCTTGAAACTTGGCAGGCTTCAAGCCCTCAGAAGCAACTACCTTCCCTGGAATTTGCATCTGAATCAGGCAACAAAATGACAACACTTTAGGCATTTTCATGATTCCCCATTATAGCCTATGGGTGAAACATCAAAATGAGTCGAAACAGCGAAACAGTTTCGACGAAATGAAACAGGACAGTGCTTCAAAAAGAAACTAAATGAAACACTGTCCCTTCAGAACAGCAAAATGGACGTCGAAACAAAACAATGGTGTTTCGCACAGCCCTATTATTAATGAATGCTGTTGTTTAGGAATACAAGCAGTATTCAAGGGAAGATGGTAAGGAAGGTTTGACTTTTTAAATTATGTTGTGGAGGAAGAAATGACAAGGTTTGGATATGGCCTGGATATGTTGAGAGAAAGAGGATAATAGTTAACCTCCAGTTTATGAGCCTGTACAACTGAAAAGATGACAGTGAAAAAAATAATGTAAAATAATGGAGAAACATGGAGGACTTAGGAGGAAAATAAAGAGTTTAGATCTAGGGGTTAGCAAATGTCATTGGGATATCTAGGAGCAAATAAATGTTCTATCTGTGGTAGACTCAAAGGGATAGATCAGTTGTAGAGAAATAGTTATGTGAAACATTTGCAGTGAGATGAGATGTGAAGCTCAGTTAGTAGAGGAGGTTGCCTTGGTATAAACAGGAGAGAGAAAAGAGGAAATGAGGACATAGGACTGCCAGAGGGATGAGGAAACATCTCTCAAGTTATTAGAAAATTAGTAGTTTTCATACCTAACCTCAGCACCAGTGATACCCATTCTCTTGTCCACCTTCCTCTCTCCAAACCTGGATCAAGTTCAGTGGGAGAAATAATTCTCATACACACAGCAGCAAGGAGTGCCTGTGTTGTTTTCTGACTTATTCAGGAAAAAAAAATGAAAGGTTCAAACAGTCAAGCAGCCAGACCCAATAACATGTGATATCTCTGACAAAACACAGCCCACTTGAAATTTGAAAAGGAACATTTCTCGTTAATTTTATAATCTACCATTAGCAGGAACAGAAAAGAAATTAAATTTCTTTGACAATTTTTGCAATTTTATAGACTTTTTCCAATCTCACCACAATTTAATTTATTTAAAAATAGGCAAATGCTGATAGAAAATAATTTTAAATATCTTGCTTATTTTACCTGTGAAGTTGGTTTCTGTGACAGTTCCTGACCAGTCAGGCATGTTGTTACATGACAGACACAGAAGTGACATCACAGAGTTGGTTTATATGTTTATGTCTTCCATGCAAGAACTAAAATGAAGAAGAAATTAAACTAAGGCCCAGAAGAGCAGAGCTCAGTGGAGAATGTGAAAAATCACAGGTAAAATTTGCTGATACATGTATAGCTGCCAGCCGAGGCATACCCCACAGGCTATGCTTATGGAACTAAGCCACAAAAAGTAATTGTTTTATACACAAAGGTCAGATGCAAAACATATGTTAATACTAAGATGTCTAATCTGATGGGGCAGCTCACTGGTTAGGAAAGAGAAGAAGTTTCCTCCAGGGAATCTAGCGTCTTATTTGGTAGCTGTTAGCTCCCGTTTGGATGTGTGTATTATCCTCCTTCCTTTACTTAGGTAGCATTAAAAACGATATAGCAGGACTTGAGTAGAAGTGGCACATGTACAACATTTACCAGAGCAGTTCCAAAATTTCCTTGAATCAGTGTATTTTTGCTCCGGAAGAGTTATGTCATTGTAAAAGAGTGTTTTTGTAAACACTATAAAAACATTGTAAAATCTGTTATGTTTCCTGTGTCCCCTGTGGGGGCATGTGGCCCATGTGGGGTGGGGCAGTCCATGAGGTGTGCAGGTGGGCTGTGCCCTGCGAGGGACAGGGGACCTACCCTTTCTGAGCAGCCCCGCCTCATAGCCCCCTCCACACCCACAGTCCCCTCAGAAACCCCTCACCCCCAAGCCACCCCAAAAACCCCTCACCCACATTCCTGGCCCTGTGGGGCAGGAGTGAGGGGAATGGGGTGGAGGGGTAGGTTGTGGGTTGAGAGTGAGGGGCAAGGGCAGGGGTAGGGCAGTGGCATATCAGTGCTGCTCAATGCTGTACATCCTGGTAAGCAAAGTGGATGGGGGCAGCTCTGATTTTTCTATGACAGAGAAGCTCACAGTCAATGCCAAACTGTATAGATAATTAGAATTTATTTTATGATGATGATGGAGGCATTGGTAGGCTTCCAAGTTGCTTTACAATTGTAAATATATCAATACAACATTGCCCAACTGATCTCTCTCTCTCTCTCTCTCTATGTGTGTGTGTATATATATATATCCAGTGGTCTTTTGTTTTAATTGTGGGGGAACTTGGATTTGGGGGTATTTTAAAGAGTGGATTTCAGATTTTTTTTCCAGAGGTTTTGCAGGTTTTAAATAGGGAACACCAGAATTCCTGCTAGTGAGGCTAGTGGCAGGACCCAGGCAGAGGAGCCTGCTTGGGGCTGGCACCTGGGATCCAGCTGAAGGTAGCTGACCTCCTGGCCGAGGGAAAAAGCCCCGCCTGAAATTTACACCGCTTGTATTTGAGCTTCAAGCACATGTGCTTGCATGTGTGGACACACCCATAGGAGGCTGCCCTTGCTGCCTCAGGTACAGATGGAGAGAAGCTGAATAGTGGCAGGACATGGCAGGGTTAGGTCCTGTCCCCTGTGTCCTCACCTGGCATCTGCTAGAACAGTGATTCTTAACCTTTTTAGCCTCCCTCAATATATTTTCTGAATTTAGACTGTAGCCCAGTGACTTTCAACTGAGGTGCTAGGAAATTCAGAAAAGTTATGGAGAGGTGCCGGCTTAAAAGGTCGAGAACCACTGTTCTATATATATATATATATATATATATTAAAAACAGGAGTATAGATCACAGAACTATTGTCAGCTTATTGCTCTTTGCTTTCTGAATGTTCTGATTACTAAACAGTGCAAGGAAGGGTTGTTGTTGTCTCCATTAATTCCTCCTTTTGTTAGAACAACTTTTTATTTATAACTTTTTAAAGGATGTATTTACAGCTAGCAGGTTGCCATTAACAAGAAAATGCATTACCTTAATGTAAAAGATATCCAGGCAGTCCCAGGAGGATTATCAAGATGAAGTTTTTATAAACTTTTTAAAATTCTTTCTTTAGATGCCTAAATACAGAAATAGAGACTGATCTCAAATATTTATTCTTCCTGTACATAAATGCTGTTGTAATAGATTTGTGTTACTTCAGGTATCGTTCTGTTGCTCTAAATCTCTGTTCTATATTCCTGTTCTGATTTAGGGACTGGCTTAAGGTTTAATGTTGCTAAATGATTTGCAATAGCTTTACAAGTGATATTCCATCCATTAGAGTGAGGCTGTGTACTGAGTCCTATGCCCAAATACAATATAATATTGTGCTAGTATTAATACGGTTATTGATGCAAAATGAGTAAAAGCAGTTTGTACAAGTAAGCCAGTACTGCTTCTTTCAGGTTCAGTGGCAGAAATACTAAATTTGTTCTTCAGTTTCAAGTTCTAAATACCTAGAATGTATATAGAATTACACGTTAGCTCTTTATTTTGGAGATTATATATGACAGGATTTTTATTCCATTCTCAGTCACTGCTTGCATTCATTTGAGGTTTGGTTTTGTCTTTAGTTTCTGATTTCTCTCAATAATAGGTTATACAGAATTTACAAAATCACAGAGTTCTATTAATGTGTTACTCTGTCTATAAAAGTTTAGCAAGTCTATTATAAATTGGGGGGGGGAAGTGCTTGTGATAAGCATAGCACAGTTTGACTGAAATGGTTACCATTTTACTGATATTCTTTTGGATGGCTTTAGAAAAAGTGTCTGGCTCCAGCATATTCTTAGGCTGTAATTAGTGTAACTAACAAGTAATATGAAAGAGCAGAATAGAGGTCGCTGTAAGACTTCAAAGGTCTTAACAGGTTAAGGTTGGAGGGCAATCTATCCTCTTGCTTAATCTGTTGCCATATCTGGTGAGATTTGTTGAAATCTTCAATGACCTCTAACCCTGAGGTGTTGCGCTCTCATAATTTACTGGTCACATGCCATGTTCTTTATTCCTGTCTGTTTAGATGAGCATGGGTCTTTGTGAATGGCAGCTTCATTTTAGACTTCATATACCAATGCACACAGATTATCAGCATTTTAATGTAGACAAGAGATTACGGTTTAATGTTCACATCCTGGCAGCTTTGGACTACACTGAAATACTTATTTTGCTATGCAGTGGAACATGATTTGTAGATTACATTTACCATGTAATGTTGGAACAGTTTTAAAATATAACTATTAAAATTAATCAAATATTGTGTAATTGATTCTAACAAATAATGATTTATACTTTTATAGCTGTTTCCCTAAACCTAATTGCCCAAGGATAAATTTGTTTGTATTTTAAGTAAGCTTGGTGGATATATATGCAACATAAGAATAATTTTATCATGTTTTCTCTTCAGAAAGATCAATGACCTTAGTGTCCTTGCTCCAACCCCATTATAGCCTAGTCTCCTGTCTACTGCCTTCTCGCCAAACATGGACTAAATTTGGATGGGAGAAACCTTATGTATCCTGTAGCAAGGAGCAGAATAGAACCACATTCTAGGCATGCCAGTGGTACTTTTTACCCAACTTGTTCAGAAAAAAAATACAAAATACAGCTGTATCATCTTAGAAAGCATGTCTCCTGGCTGTATGCCTTTATTTTAAGCAGTCAGAGCACCAGACTGTACAATCAGAACCCTACCAAGCATCTCACAAAGGGCTTCTCCTTGATCACCTGGCCCTAAGTGAAGGCTGGATCACATGGGGATCTAAGTATTCTATCCTTTCTAGTTTTGCCCATTATCATTTCTCCTTCCAGATAGTTATGGTGTTTTTTTCTCCAAATGGATGAGCTAATGAGCTCCTCTAGGGCCCCAGATAGAGGGTCCACAGTCCTTTCACCCTTTTCCATCCCCAGGTCCCAACTCAACACTTCCCTGATGCACCTAAATACAATATTACAATAGTTCCAAGGAGCAAGTTACCTAAAGTCATTTCAGCAAAATAGCTCCCAGCAAGTCACTTGTCTGGCCCAAAGCTAATCTGAGTTTTAATTACCTTTTAAACTGATTAAAACACATTACAAAAGTAAGAACGACTGAGAGAGAAAGAGAGCAGTCTGGTATCAGATTTGAAGTCTAAGAAAAAAAAATCATCTTTCATACAAGGATTTCACAAGCAATGACACTAAGGATAGTATTTGGAAAATCTTTTTCTTTCAAGACTATCTTGCGATTAACTATGGGAGTACTACATCAAAGCTGTACTGACTTCAAAGCTTAGAACCACTTACAGCTTACAGCTATTACTAAAACCTACCACTTCACCCTGCCAGCAACTCATCTTAGCTGCCTCGCTAAGTTCCACCCATCTACTTCCTGACCTCTGATTCTTGGGGAGGAAAAAAAATCTTGTAAATTAAATATTGCTCTTTACCCTAAACTAATGCCAAAGTTAAAATAAAATCAGCAAAGAGAGGCCTTTAAGGCATTTAAGATTTAAAATCACACTCAATGATTTACATATGTGCAGTCTCATTGGCACACTTTAAAGAGGCAGCCTGTTCTGAGTGAGTTTAGCCACAGTGTTACAGGTCCATAAATGAAATGACTAAGGTGTTTAGACAGTTTTTTTATATCCAGATGTCACCTACCAAATACACAGTCCTGCACAGTAATCTTGATTAATGGACAGAGTTAATATTTTTGGTAATTTGGTAGACGGGGAGTACTACTGTGACTCAAAGATTTTCTCATGAACTTACGCATGTAACTCAAACCCCACACGTCTGTACAAAATCAGTTCTCAGCTATATGCTGTAATGCTTATCCATACCTGCTGATTTGGAGAGATATGCACTGAAGCACATACATGTACTGTTCCCATGACCAATATGGTGCAGTTGAGTGTTGTTCATCAATTTCTTGTAATTTTTCCTTCTTACGTCCTGGAAATTGGAGGAAGAGATGCTTATAATTTTATGTTTTAAAGACTCTGGAACAAATAGTAAAGAACTGTGCTACATGCTGTGTTCTAAAATAAGAAGGTTAAAATGTCCTGAAATTGTAATTCATTGCAGCATTAATATTATTCAACATTTAAAATTGTTACCTTGCTATTTACTGATTGGGAGTTTTATGCCCAGGGTTTTTAAAATGGTACATTAATCTTCGAATAAAATTTGTCTTGTAAATGACACTTTATTACAAACTTAGGAACAAGTGTGATTCTTTGAGTGTCTTTTATATAACAGTTTATATGTTCAGTACAGATCAGTGACATGCTCTCTAGAACTAAATGCCATTAATCCATTTGCAGCTGCTCATTTCAATGAAGAGAAATTCCAGGGAAAGAACTGATCATATGTTAGGAAGAATTTCTCTCCTTCCATGTATTGTTCTATTTTTATATTTTGAAAATGTGTTTGGTGCCTTTGCAAATGTTTAAAGTCAATCTTTTCATTTAAAAAGAAAGACTTTGGCAGCAGTCAGCTATTCTCAATCTTTTGGCTTGTATCCAACTTGCTGGTTGTTTTGCCACACTTAGTTCCACATCACTGAGCTTAGAAAGCAGAAATGGCACAGCTCTATATTGACCTATTGGTCATGACCACTCCTACCTCATTCGGAGGGTTTTCAGCTGAATCTACTGGCACAAATAAGATAGTTCTCCAGCAATATATGAAAATATAAAATATAGAAACATAGAGGCATTTAACATATTGTTTCAGATGGATGAGGTTTTCTTGTAGGTGTAACTACATGAATTACAATGCATCACAGTCAGTTGAAAAAGATATTGTCTCTTAAAGAGTTGACAAATGAAAAGAGAAAACAGGAATTTGCTGTTAAATCTAAAATATGTACGGCAAGTGTATGTTCTGTCTAAAGAACATGCTTTTGCTTTAAATATGCAAAGAAAAAACCTTTCTGATTTGCTGATCATGCAATCAAAATGTCAGGGTTTTTTAAATAAATTGTTATTATAGAGTCAGGTACAACTTTGTCTCTAAATTTATATATTTTACTCCATTGTAGTTTTTTTTCTTAAAGAATACATTTCCCCTGCAATAAATTGCGCAGAGTATGAACAGCAGAGTCATATGAGGTTCATTGAAAATATAGGAGGACATCATGTTTCCTGTCCTTATGTTAAACTTGGCATATTGATTTTTTTGCACAGCTTGCAGCATAGAAATGTGATCTACAGCTATGGCAAGCTAACCACATGTGAATTTGTTAAGTACTGCTGGATTAGCAGGAATCATCAGACTGTGCAAACATGGAGACTTGACTTCTGTAACTCTTTATTTATGACTTAATCAATTAAAATAACAAGTTTTGATTTTATTGGTCATAAATAAATAATCACAAATCATCTGCAGAAGTCATTTTTTCCATGCTTATGAGTTTTCATGGAGTTAGCACTCTCTGTAACTCAGAGACAGCACTAAATATTCAGAACTTAAACTGAAGTGGAGGAGCAAATATGTTAAGATAAAGATTCAACAAATGTTGTTTGCTACTATTTTTTAGATTTGTACATAAAATTCATAAAGGCATAGAATGTTTCTTAAACAACTTGCAGCTTTTTATTTAAATTTGTCATTACTTTCCTTTATATATTCCTTTCCTGTTTAATCTTTTGTTCCCTTTATGTTCAAAGATATCAAGATTATGGAAGCTACTGGTGCTGCAGACTGCATTTAAATTTAGTTACAGTATAGCCTTGTGGAAAGAGTTCCTCTGATGTGAGGCTGGTTTGCTCTCCTCTCTACATTATTAAGCCTCCTTAAACACATCCATTATACCATTCACCTTGCATGACTTCAAAGAACACAGCAACTGTGTAGGGAGGATGAACTGTAACTGCAGAGTGGGTTACCTGTGGTTCCTTAGAAATGCTAATGCTTTATCTGTCGTGTTTATAAAGTTCTCTGTTTGCTATTGGATTTGAGAAACGATTCTGCAGGTTTAGAATCAAACTGATAAAATATCCAAGACAAAGAAAATGACTAAAGATATATTAGGATTTGAAATCTGTCATCTGCCCTTTGAAACCATTTCTTTAAAAAAAAAAAAAAAAACTACTAGAAAATGTTAATGTGAAAGGTTCCTTGGTGGGAAAACAAAGTTGATATTTTTCTTAGAGGGTCTCTGCGTGCATTCTTACTAAATCACTTATGAAAGTCATCTGGACTAATGCAGGCCTTATCATTCAGAGTTTATTGGAAACTAATCTTTTCAAAATATTTAGAAGAAGCTAAAACCTGACGTGCTCATCTAATGAAAAAGGTCAAAACAGAAAAGAAAGTGCCACTGGTTTGTGTTAGGTGACACTGTGCCCTGCCTGTCTAATTTGATTACACAGAGTCTCTGAAGCCCCAGGCAAAGCTGATTTTAGCTATAATCAGCTTCTTAACCTTTTGAGAAGTAACGTAAACACTACCTACCAGTGGTTAATTATGTTGCTCTGTTACATACAACAAAGTGCAAAGGTAAAAGTGTAGAACTACTGTAACACATGTTGTGACAAAATTTAACAAGATTACTTAAGGGGATTACAGCAGCCTTACTTTCTATCTGTGCTTATTGATTTCTTTATTAAAAATTAAAAATGAGAGAGTTTCAATTTTAGGCATAGTTTTCTTGTGATAATCCTGGCTGATGTTGAAGTTCACTTACAAATGCTAGTATGGGTTAGAAACTGCCATACAAATGGGGACTTGCTGCTTTAATATTAATCATTTCATAGTATCATAAAAGTTTATATAAAGTAAATACATTTGTTTGTGTCATTATTAGTTCTGTCAGAAAGTTTTATTAGCTCCTTGATCAAAAGAATGGACTATACCTGTGTGCACACACACAAAGATGAATGTGTCCTAGGATAACTTTATGGGGTGAGCAGTCATCTCCTATAGAAAGTGAAAGAACCATAATGCTGAGGTGAAAGACTTCAGTCATAACAAGGACCATGCAGCTGATTTCACGTGATTTTTTGTTCATATTTGTGGAGTTTGGTGTTTGCATGAACTTGAAAATGTGACAAATGGCAAAGTGCCAAGCCTATGTCATTTAACTTTGTAGTCAAGGCCCTAGGATCTGCTTGGAAAGGGCCTAGTTGCTTAAAGTCTTTGACATATTTAGGGGTAGCAAGCTACTCCCTGCCTGGATCTTTAGGGTTTGGGTCACTGACCTGCTTTCCCATCTTTTTTCTTGGTGGAAAATAAGACATTCCCTCTGATACCAAATGCCTTCAAGGGGGCACAATTTCCTGTCATCAGGAGCAAGACTGTAAATATACTGATCTCATTAACATGGTTGGTATGGTAAAGGAAAGGCTGTCCAACTTCTGAATATGTCAGGACAGGAGCAATGATTACAAGACACTGGACTTTCCTTTCAATTTCAAGATGATTTCAATGTGTGGCTGTATGGAGAAATCTTATTGAGTCCACTTCGAGTTTCACATATACCTATATCAGTTTCACTTTTTTAAACTGAACATGAAAACGTGTATCAAAGTGGCCCTTAATATATGTGAATTTTCTTAGGCCTCCTCTACACATGCAGGTGTATGATAGGATCGAATGCACAATCCACATAATTGCACCTCCTCCTATGCCCCACGTGCATGGCAGGAGGTATGATTGTGGGATTATGCATTAGATCCCAGGCTCCTCCTGCACCAGCAAAAAGAAAGCTCCCATGAATGAGTCCATTTGAGGGGCTTCAAGCCATGGGGACACCCCAGAGCTTCCCCAGGGCTCAGAGATGTGTGAAACCCTCCAAGAGTTTTATGCACCCCTGAGGTTTCCACTCACCGCTGATCCTTGGGGATTGTGGCTGCCTCAATACCTAGGGCAGGGGTTGTCAACCAGGGGTATACGTACCCCCTGGGATACTTGGGAAGGCCCTAGGGGGTGTACACGGGTGGGCAGGGATAAAGTGCTGCCACCCACTGCCCTGCACTGCCGCCTCCCAGGAGCGCAGGTCTGGAGGGGTAAGGGCAGTGGCGCCCCTCTGCGGGCCACACAGGTGCCGCCCAGACGGACTATGGGGGGGTGGGGAGAAGCTTGCATGCGGCAGCTGCTGCCACCATCCACCACTGGGCACTGCCACCTCTCCGCATCTGGCCACACACCACTCCTGCCCCCCTGCACTCCGCATCTGGCCACTGGGGGTACACTTATTAAAAAAGGTTGAAAACCCCTGCCCTAGGGCCCAGGAGTTTCACGCACCCCTGAGCCCTAAGGATCATGGCAGCCGTGATCCCCCAAACCCAGGGGTTTTACTCACCCCCAAGCCCTGGGGATCACAGCTGCCTTGATTCCCAGGGCCCATGAGTTTCACACACCCCTGAGCCCTAGGAATTGCAGCATCCACGCTCCCCAGGTCTTGGAGTTTCATACCCCTGCGGCTGTCAGCTGACAGGCTCCCAGCCTCAGAGGAGACCATACTACATGTGCAAATTAAAGTTTGAAAGCAACCAACTGTAAAGTTAGTACACGTTTTTGAGATCTAACTTGATAGTTGGTTAGAGCTTTTTATTGTGTAATAGCTACTTTGCACATGTAGCTGGTCTTAAGGTAATTGTGCAATTAATCATTTAATTGCACAATACCCCTAACGTGTAAAGGGTGCCTTAGGTGAAAAACTAAGATTTGCAGTTTGATAATTTCTCTATTTCCATGGATATAACCTTATATGTTTATCCTCATATTTTCAAAGCTTTCACAGGCTGTGTGTTTTGGCTACACAAGTTTCACACAGCTATCATTCTAATCTACTCTCCCACTTTCTCCCTGATATTGGAGGTAAAAACACCCTTCAAGCATCTGTTGTACAACTTATATAATTTTAAATTAATTTGAATTGTATATTTTACTATATCTCTGAATCCGATAGATATTCATATTCTGAAGCAGAAGGGCATTTTGGATTCTGTCCCCCATCTGTATACACATGGCATAAAATGTAGGATCAGATTATCTGTTCCAACTGAACAGGGCGCATTGCAACTATAGTGGTTGGGAAGTTGAAGGTGATTTTGAATCCTATGTGCTTTTAGTTCTGGTTCCTGACCAATTTGTGCACCCTGAGAACAGCTGAAATATACACTTGTGTGCCATGTCTTTAAGGAGACTTGATCTAGCCATGCCTTTTTACTCCCCCAATACCCCTCAGATACTGGAGGGCTTCAAGGTGAAGAGGCATGAAAACATCCTAGCAACTTTCTCTCGCATTACACAAATGTTCTTTTCCCCAGAGACCATCTCTGTTGGGTTAGGGAATCATAAAAAAAAAAAAAATTGCAATGGAAAATCTGGCTCAGAGTTTAGTAAGAACATCCTGTTTCTAAAGTTTCCTATTTAGTAAGGAAACTTTAGACTCTAGGGACTACCAGATGCAATCTCATTTTAACATGGATTCTTAGGCACATAGTGAGATCCCTAAACATAGACACATGAGCCTGCAACCTAAATTGCCCACACACATGTTGCTAGATCCCAATGTAGTTTTAGGGACCTCTTCCTTTTGTTGATCAAATGTATCTTCTTCCTGTGACTGTGCCATTGTGCTGTGGAGCACCACAGCACTGTGTGTAGCTAGGCAGAGGCAGCAGCTGCTCTTCTGTAGGTGGCAATCTTTCTTTCTCTCAGCTGCAGGAAGATGTGAAAGTGCTTATAACTTCCTACCACGGAGTTGCATCACAGACTACAGCGGGGAGCGCAGCATTAGCAGGTTCCAATCCAGAACTAACAGGATCTTCTAACTGACAGAAGGTGGGAACCTAAAGGAGAGGAGACAAGCTTGGGAGAAAGAACTTGGAAGGAGGAGAAGAGAGGGTTGCCAGCCTTCATACATATATCACTCTGTCACAATGCTTAGTGATTTTTCTTAAGGTCTCAGCTCAGAGAGTCATATGATTACACAAGAGTCTCAAGTTACAGTAAGAAAGTCTCTAGTTCTCATGGTTGCAAAGAATAGCTTGAAAATATGGCCCAGAAACTCAGAAAGCAAATAAAAATATTACAGATGTTATTTTTTAGAAGTCCAGCACTTTATCCCGTTTCAGGACCTGATCTTTTGCTTTTTGAAAACACAAGCAGGAATAATAAAACAGTCCAGCAAAGTTGGTTTAAAGAATGTAAAAGTGACATGGAAATATTTTGGGGAGATATTTTCAAAAGTGGTATGTGAATAAAAATAGCAAGTGTAGTTTTCTGGGATTCATCAGGTAAAATCATTCATTGCATTTATGGTATTTGGAGACTTACCCAATGTTGGTAACAATGTTCTTATGTTTCCCAATTTTAACTGATTTAGCCTTTTTTTAAAAATCTGACTAGAAAGATACTTCTAATTATCTGCCATTGCTTACTGATTTTTTTTTTAAATATCCAACTGAGGAGAAAAGCAATGCCGCATGACTGAGTTAACCAAGTACTTGCAGCAAATGAAAAATAGCACCAGTTCATGTGAGCAGTTCACAAACAAATCACTTAAATATTCAGTAAATACTTTAAAATAACAAATACGTTGAAATCTGGATGTAGTCATGAATTGGCTAACCAGGAAAAAGGAGGTAAATTTGTAGTCAATCTGATTAACAGTAAACAATTCAAGTCGTTTACAGTACAATATAAAACAAAAGAGTGAGCAAACAGAGTCAGTCTGGCCTTTTATTCAAGTTCATTCCAGGGCAACTTTCAGTAAGTGATTTACCATAAATGAAAAAAATATATTGCTGACCATTTTGGCTCTGATCTTAGGGCTCCAGGCTCCAAAATAATTCTTTGTTGAGGACACCAGTATACCTAACAGCAGTCCTATGTGCACTTGCCAGCTGTATTTGTTGTAGCACCAATGCACTCTGTTTCCAGAAAAGAAAAGAATCAATCACTCTTACATTTGCTACTTCTACTGGAAGGCCAGAGAATGGGCTGGAATAATTATCTGTCTGAAAAAAAATGTTTATGGACCAGATCAAAACACTACCCGAGGAATCTTTTCTTTTTTTTTCTTTTTTCCCGCCCCTTCCCTAAGGTCAGATCCCCAAACTCCTACAAGTTAAGACAGTGGGGATGCTTGAGTAAATGTGTAGTGATAAAGCTGCCAGATTGAAGGTTTCTTAAGTGCTACTGTCCAAAATCACCAGCCATGCTTGAAACTAGTAATTCTTGATAAAAACATACATGCTCAGTATGTGACTTTTAGCTGCAGGTGGCAGAGCATATGCTTTCGTGCCAACAGTTTTATTTATTTATTTGTTTAAGTATGTCAGAACCTCTTTCATTTTATTTTCCAGCTCTTTTCATTTTGGCTGTTCAGGCTTTGCCATAGAAACCCAATTCAAATGGTTTCCAAACAATTTTGACGTCACTAGAATTGTGAAGCTCTCCTGAATACATAATTGATACCCCAACATAATACAGTATAAATACAATATTCAGTAAATATACTTACATTTTAATTCATTGGTGGGGAGGGGTTGACCCCAAAGAAGCTTAAATCAGATGGCTCTATTAATCCAAAATATACATTCTGTTAATCAGTCTTGAATTAATTAATTAATCATTTCTGCTAAGTGGTTCATACAAAGTGTTTGAGTTTAATGCCATAAATATCAGAGATAGTTGGAGATATCCAGTGCTTTCCAGCAGGTTCTTAGCACCTTGAAAGGATTTGGCCACTATATCCCTAATACCCCTATGAGACTCACATAGGTAGACTCATTGAAGTCAGGTGACACAGAGGTCTACCTAGACAAATCTTATTTCTGGTTTGGGGCCTAAAATACATCTAGTGAGTGCTGTAAGGAAGTATACAATTTGCATATATAAGCACTTTGGTTTGGTTGCTAGTACCTCCCAAGGTAGGAAGGAAGCTACAATACAAGCCTGGGCTACTCAGTTTCTGCTCTTCTGTAGGCTTGGTGTGTGGTCTTCATAGATTACTGAGGCCATGATCCCCAAAGTATTTAGGTGCCCAACTCCTTTTTAGCTGTCTAGCTTGCTTTTACTTCAGTGGGAGTTAGTTACTTAAGCACCTATACTATATAAGAAATTACCAAGAACAACCTTGTAAACTTCATCATATTATGTTTCAGGAAGGTGGTCCAAATAGACAGGGCTAGATCCCAAGATCTCTGTAAAATCAATAGAAAGAGTTAGGCAACTCACAGGGACAATTCTGAGTGCCTAGACCAGTGATTCTCTACCTTTTTTAGATTCAAGGCATCCCTGGATAGACTTGAGGCACCCTTTGGAAAATGTCAGCTCTTAGTATTCATTCTTTTTCTTTTACTGAAAAATAATAGAGCAATTTTTCTGCTACAAAGGACTCAGAAAGACCACAACTATGGATTTCTATTTGAAATCTGTGCATTCATCTTGTTAATCATGTTTGCATACTTAATGGTGCTACTATTCTATGGCACTCATAGCACCCATGAAAGTATCTCAAGGCAACCAAGGGTGCCATAGCACCCTGGTTGAAAATCACTGACCTAGACTGAGTGTGGAGACATGTAGAGCTAGCCAGTGTATCTTTGAACTCCTACCCCTCCCTGGAGTTTAAGCATCTCCATACAATTGGGAATCCAGAGCACCTGGTCTCCTGAGGGTAGCGCCTAGGAATAGTGTTGGTGCTACCATGCCTCCCTTTTGTTCAGTAGCTTAGTGGTTAGAGTACTTGCCCAGAAAATGGGAAAGTTGAGTTCTAGGGACTTCCTCATCCTGAGAGAACTCAAACCTATCCACTACCTTTAAGGAGAGTGTCCTAGACCTGATGTCTTGCATCCTGTACAAGTGCTGCTATCATGTAAAATTTGAGTGCTCTCTATAGGCAGACAAGGTTCTTTGGGTAAATCTGATATCTTTTATTAGACCAACTAAATAATTGGAAAAAAAATGTCTTAGCAAGCTTTCGGGTTTAAAAACCCTTCGTCAGGCTGAGGAAACATCTGCAGTTGTTGTGTGCTCTTCCTAGATGGAATGAATAGTAAAGAACCTAAAGTGCCACATAAAGGTATTTGCCTGTGTCCCTCGGTGTTTTACTGAACTCAAAATGCAGTGTGAGTTCATTTGCTCTGAAGATGCCTTAGAGTGTTTGTACCGCCCCATTCTAGATAGCAACAGATCGTAGGCACTAGACCTAAATTTAGGGGCCTAAGAATCTTTTCAAATTAAATTTTAGGTATTATATAAATTTTCTGAAATCTGGGGGGGGGCAGATGATCTCAGTTGCTGTTTACAATTTAGGCATCTAAATTCTGGCTAAATCCTATTTAAATGACACATTTACTAATCAGGATCTGACCCTCAGTGCCTGATTTTCCCATAGGTAAAAGAGAGATGGGGGAGATAAAACCCATCAGCAAGGATATTGTGCATCTGTAGGGAGTGGGTAATGGGGGCTGTACAAGTACCCTGAACAGAAATTATAATATTTGTGTCATTATTTATTTTCTTTTTAAATGTATATTAGGAATAAAATACTTGAAACTCCATCATTGAATACAAAGGAAGCAAGTTGCTAAAAGCATCCATAAAATGCATACTTGAAAACCAAAACAGAGTGCAAGGCAAATTCTCAGCTTTGTAGCTTTCTTTATTTCACATTAGCAATGACTGATAGCCTAAGCATCCAGGCAGGTAATCAAAAATTTTTTAAAATACTTTTTTTTCCCCTTTTTTCCATCTTCTTTTGTCATCTTCACTCTCTGTAAGCTTAAACATTGCTTAATTTATTTTGTAAGGGATTCATTTATTTTAGCTTCTTTCAGTTCTACAGTATTAGTTTCACTGAAGAAGACTAAAACTACATGATCTGATGTAGATATAGTTGGAGTAAAATGTTAAGACCATCAATAGCTGAGATCACATGTTAAATTGATGTAATTTGAAATTGTAATAGTCTGGTGGGAAATATTGTTTAGAGTCTAAATAACTCATTTTTAAATTATCAATTTGTCATAAAGAAATTATCAGGCAGAAATAAAAAGGATATTATCAGACAGAAAATAAAGTAAAAAGGATACAACTGTTCATTTCCAAATTAAAGTTAAGGTGAAGAGTAGAGAGTACACCCCCCATATCTTAAATTTGAATGTTGACTGTCCTATTCATTTGCATTGCAGAACTAAAAAAGTATATATGCATATTTTTAACTGATAATATTGGTATCTTTGCTGCATGATATTAAGTTTTTTAAAACTACCACTGACAGACTGCCAGGAATTGACATCTGGAAGATGTTTTCCAAACTGCATGGGTAGAGGAAGATGGTATCATAGATAGAGGCACATAGCTGGTTGGGACAAACTAGCGCATCAGGGCAGAGAGGCAGTACCATATATAACTTCTTGCTGTTGGTCACCTGCCAGTGGGATTACTTCACCTGAGCAAAATATCCCAGACTCCACGGGGAGAGGTGGTTTGGTGATGCCAGATGGAAGAATATTTATTAAGAGAAGGAAGAAAGGAAGAGTTGGCCAGGCAAAGGTCAAGCTGTTTTGCTTGCAGGCAGAGATTGGCATAGTTTGTGTTGATCTACTTCTCTGACTCTCTTCACGTTCTACTTGTAGATGTAACAGCCATTGTATTTATTTTATTTTATTTTATTTTATAATGTATTGTCTCTTAATACAGTGAACATGGAGGATAGCATAAGGGATCAATAATAATGTTTGTCATTTGCAGATAAAGAAAATGGTAATGTAGCCTCAGATCATTAGGTAATAGTGCCTGCAATTATGAAGGACGTTTTCCGTTATATATAGCATTAAATGGATGGGAGAGGTGCATCTGGGGATTTTTCACCTGCTTCTGAAATACCTGACATTAATCATTATTGCAAACTCAATCAAGATTTTATCACACGTGTGATATTTACAGCTCATGGTGTCAAAGTGAGAATCTTAGTTGTTTTTTAAAAATATATATGTTTTTCTAGTTCACTTAGTAGTGGAGAAAAGATAGAAAATACTATCAGATATACCTTACAGGTCTGGAAACTAGAAGACAAAATAAAAATTAAAAATCATTGTTTTGGTTTTTTTAAATTTCACAATATTTAAACCAACTCCATGATTATTTGGGGCCTAATTCTTGTTTTTTGAACATGTTATTATGGCAACAGTATATTAGCCAATATATTAACGGGAGTAAAAGTACTGCTTTCAGAATGATCAAAATATAGGAAATAGTATACTATGGTAAATAGTTTGTTTTGCCAAACAGAGCATACTGCATCCTGCACAAGGACTTATGGGTTTTATGTATTTAAGCTGATCTCCTACCCATCAAAGTTCTACATTCAACTGCTCTGCAAATGGGCAATGAGAAAAGGAACATATTGTAAATGTTCACATTCTAAAATGAGAACAATCCATTTCAGTTACTGAAAAATAGATCATTTGATGCAAATAGTAACTCGCTAGCAATTTCATTATGCACTTAGATCTTGAAGAGGAATCTTACAAAATCATTCTAAATATGTCTCCTTGTTATGATAGACAAGATGAATATGCAAATACATGAATACTATGAATATTTTGTACTTTGTCCCAGGCAACATTTGGAGAAAAATTATTCATTTTCAAAATGTGTCAGGGACTAGATAACTGAGGAAACTGATAATAGAATACAGTGCGATTCATTTCTACTGCAGATAGTCAGCTAGAAGCCAACCCAAAGTTATTTCTGTCTATTTGTTTGGTGGCTTATGAAATGAATTGATCTCACTGGGCACATGAGAGGTCAGGGGCCTGGCCTCAAATGGCCTAGGAGTCTCCTTCCAGTCCTCTGTTCCCAAAGCATTTGCTGTAACAGTGATGGAAATGTCTGAACCAGATTGCAAACTGCATTTTATTTTAGGACTTCAGTTTTTGTACTCTGTCATCTCCTTGGTGTGCTAAGTGCCACATGGTGTTCTGTATTGAAAAACCAGCTTGACCTGTGCAAGGTGGCCACATCCAGATGAGGAGCACGTGCCTGTTGCGGCATTTCAAAGCAGTTTGAGACACCACAAGAGGCACTCTGGGAACAAGAAAATGTTCTCCGCGCTGCATATTTGCATTGCAGGCTCTAATTTTGATACTGGGAAATCCCAGTATAAAAAAAATAATTAAAAAAGCTAGGAAAAAGCAGCACAGGGCAGAGGCAAACAGAGGCTGGGTCCTCCAAAGAGACACTCTGTCACCCAACCAGAGTGTCTCTATGCCTGCCTTCTTCCCCTGCTGCTCCAGCACACTGCCTTACCATGCTGGGGCAAATAGGAGCAGGGCAAGCCTGCAGCAGCGTCTCAGACCTAGGCGCTGTCCCAAGTAAGTAGGGATGTAGGTGTGGGGGGACTGTGTGGGGGTGGAGGGACTGTGGGAGTGGGGAGGACTGTTAGGGAGGAGTACCAGTCCTCAGACCAGCAGCTGCACATGGTGCTGGATCGTCCCCACCCTGCCTGGCCTGCATGCCCTTGGACAGAACTGGGTCAGCTCCTGCTGTCACCCGTGGCTTCTAGCACTGCACACAGAAGCTATGCGCCCTTGGGCCAGGCCAGGTCCTGCCTGCATGGAGCCAGCCTGGATCGACAGTGCTCAGGGCGTGTGGAGGCAGGACTGGGCCTGCATGGAACCAGCCTGGCTCAACAATGCATGGACCACATGGAGGCAGGACCGGGCCGGGCCGACCCAAGGGCGCACAGCTTCTTTCTGAAGTGCTGCGAGTGACAGCAAGAGCCAGCCTGCTTCTGTCCAAGGATGCACAGGCTTGGCCGGGCCAGGCCAGTGCCATGTGCAGCCACCAGGGGTCTCTGCCAGGAGCAGGCATGAGTGCCCCAATGGCTGTTGCTGCCCAAATGATCTCTCTGTATATAGTGGCCTTTCATTTTAATGGCAGAAGAACACGGATTTGGGGTATTTTCATGGGAGAATTTGCGGGGTTTTTATCAGAGAATATGCAATTTTTAAATAGGGAACACCAGGATCTTTGCTCATAAGGCAAGTGGCAAGACCCAGGCAGAGGAGCCTGCCCAGGGCCGGCACCAGGAACCCAGCTGGAGGGCAGTCAAGGTGGCTGACTTGACCATTTGGGGCCAAGAGGTCATGCTTTGAGCATTCGAGGTGGGCCACCTCAATGAGCACATCTTCTGAGCAATAGCTGCCCAGATAGCAGAGTGGAGGCACCAGAAGACATGACAGCAGTGCCACACAAAGGCTAGCTATGTAGATATGACCCGCTAACAGCTGGCCCAGAAGTAAAGGAGTCTCTGATGCAGTGCCCATTCTACAGCCCAGGTGGCCATTCAGTCCCCATCTGGGTCTGGCAGGCACGCAGTCATGAGGCCGCAGGTCCAAGCAGGTGGATGCTGTTGCAAGTGGCAGCAAGTCACAGCCAGGCAGCATCCCCCACTGCCAGACTGCTGCAATGGGTAGAGGGTGCAGGAGCCACTCTAGGTTAGGGCTGCTTCAGTAGGTCAGCTGGCATAAGGGGCAGTGTCCCCAGATACCAACTGGCAGGGCCTCAGAAGCTCCTGAGGGCAAGTAGCCCTGAGCTGTTCACCTGGGCAGGTTTTTAAACTGGGGGGGCCAGTACAGGTACTGGCCCCAACCTCTAGTTCCCCCTGACTGAAGATCTGGGAGGCACTGGGCAGGGTCAGTTTGCCCCAAGTGGCACAATTTGCCCCACACGAAAGTGCTTGTTCAGGCACATGTGCTGAGGCACAAATCTGTTTGCTTCATGCTGCATTCCCAAGCAATCTGACTCTGAGAAGACCTGATCCCAGTGTGCTGGGGGCCACTACTGGCCTCACACCATCTGCAGGCTATTCTTCAGTCAGAATGTTGAACTCGATCAGAAGGAGACATAAAGACTAGGTTCACCAGGGGATGGAGACCAAAGCCCTGAGGTAAGTGGGGAAGCAGGTGACCTGAAGGAAGCACAAACAGGAGGGGGCAATAGGGGAGGCCTTCTTATTCTTCCTGAGAAAGTAGGGCAATGGTTAGTTACCTCAGGTCTCTGTACATGAATGCATGGAACCTGGGAAACAAGCAGGAAGAATTGGAATTCCTCACACAGTCACAGAACTATGACATGATTGGAATAACAGAGACTTGGTGGGACAGCTCACATTACTGGAGCACTGTCATGGATGGGTATAAACTGTTCAGGAAGGACAGGCAGGGGAGAAAAGGAGGAAGAGTTGCAGTCTATGTAAAAGAGCTTTATGACTGCTCAGCACATCAGTATGAAACTGGAGACAAACCTGTTGTAAGTTTCTGGATTAAGGTCAGAGGGGAGAATAAGAGTGACATCGTGGTGGGTATCTGCTGTAGACCACCAGACCAGGAGGATGAAGTGGATGAGACTTTCTTCAAACAGCTAGCAGAAGTTTCCCAATCACAGGCCCTGATTCTCATGGGAGACTTCAGTCACCCTGACATCTTCTGGGAGGGCAATCCAGAACATTTTTAGAAAGTGTTGGGAACAACTTCCTGGTGCAGGTGTTGGAGAGGCCAACCAAGGACCATGCTCTTGACCTGCTGCTCACAAAGAGGGAAGGATTGATGGGGAACATAGAAGTGGATGGCAACTTGGGCAGCAGCAACCACGAGATGAATGAGTTCAGGATCCTGAGGAAAGGAAGGAAGGAGAGCAACAGAGTATGGACCCTAGACTTCAGAAAAGCAGACTTAAACTCACGCAGGAAACTAATGGACAAGATCCCCTGGGAGGCCAGTCTGAGAGGAAAAGGAGTCCAGGACAGCTGGCTGTACTTTAAAGAGACTTTACTGAGAGCGTAGGAATGAGCCATCCCAATGTGCAAGAAGACTCATAAGTATGGTAGAAAACCAGCTTGGCTTAGTAGGGAACTCTTCAGTGACCTAAAGCACAAAAAGGAAGCTTACAAGAAGTGGAAAATTGGACAATGACTAGGTATAAGATTGTTACTTGGGCTTGCAGGGATGAAATCAGGAAGGCCAAAGAACAATTAGAGTTGCAGCTAGCAAGAGACATGAAGGGTAATAGGAGGGGTTTCTACAAGTGTGTCAGCAACAAGAGGAAGGTCATGGAATGTTTGGGTCCCTTAGTGAATGGGGAAGGCAATCTAGAGACAGATGATGCAGACAAGGCTGAAGTACTCAATTCTTTTTTTACCTCAGTCTTCACAGGCAAGGTCAGCTCCCAGACTACTACACCTGGCAGCACAGTTTGAGAAGGAGGTGAACAGCTAACAGTAGTGAAAGAACAAGTTCTGGACTGTTTAGGAAAGATGGACATATACAAGTCCATGGAACTGGAGGCAGAGCACCCAAGGGTGCCAAGGGAGTTGGCAGATGAGATTACAGAGCCTCTGGTCATTTTCTTTGAAAACTTATGGCAATTGAGAGAGGTCCCAGACAATTGGAAAAGGGCAAATATAGTGCCCATCTTTAAGAAATGGAAGGAGGGGGATCCAGGCAATTACAGACCTGCATGCCTCAGTCTCTGGAAAGATCATGGAACTGTCCATTTCTAAACACTTGGAGGAGGAGAAGGTGATTAGGAACAGTCAGCATGGATTCACCAACGGCAAGTCATGTCTAACCAACCTGATTGCCTTGTATGATGAGATGACTGACTGTGGATGTGGGGAGAGCGTTGGATTTGATATACCTTGACTTTAGTAAGGCTTTTGATATGGGTCTCCCACAACATTCTTGCAAGCAAGCTAAGGAAATTTGGGTTGGTTGGATGAATGGACTGTAAGGTAGATAGAAAACTGGCTGAATGGTCAGACTCAAAGGATGGTAATCAGTGGCTCAATGTCTAGTTGGCAGCTGGTATCAAGTGGAGTACTCCAGGGGTTGGTCCTTGGGCTGGTTTTGTTCAATATCTTCATCAGCAACCTGGAAGATAGAATAGAGTGCACTCTCAGCGAGTTTGCAAATGACACCAAGCTGGGGAGAGTAGTAGATACGCTGGAGGGTAGGGCTAAGATTCAGAAAGATCTTGATGTATTGGAGGATTGGACCTAAAAAAATCTCATGAGGTTCAATAAGGGGAAGTGCAAAGTCCTGCATTTAGGACAGAACAATCCCATGCACCAGTACAGGCTGGAGGCTGAGCAGGAGCACTGCAGAAAAGAACCAGGGGGTTATACTGGACAATAAACTGAATATGAGGCAACAGTGTGACCTTGTTGCAAAGAAAGCTAACAGTTTACTGGGCTGCATTAGTAAGAGCATTGCCAGCAGATTGAGGAAAGTGATTCTTTCCCTCTATTCAGCCCTTGTGAGACCACAGTTGGAGTGCTGAGTCTGGTTTTGGGTCTCCCACTACAGATAGGACGTGGACAAATTGGAGAGAGTCCAGCAGAGGGTAGTGAAAATGGTTAGGGGGCTGGGGCACGTGACTTCTGAGGAGAGGCTCAGGGAACTGGGCTTATTTAGTCTGGAGAAGAGAAGACTGAGAGAGGATTTAATAGCAGCCTTCAAGTACCTGAAGGGTAGGTCCGAAGAGAATAGAGCTAGACTGTTGTCAGTGGTGGCAAATGACAAAACAAAGAGCAATGGTCTCAGGTTGCAGCAAGGGAAGTTTTGGTTAGATATTAAGAAAACCTTTCTCACTAGGAAGGTAGTAAAGCAGGCTGCCCAGACATAAACAATAACATTCTAGTATTCATGTCTGATCCTCCAGGTGTATCAGCATCTCTCATCCCTATACAACTGCTTGGCAACCTTAGCAAATTATACTTGGTATACTCTTAGTGTAAGAGTGATGTTGTAGCCATGACAGTCCAGAACCGTACAGTTGGCCCAATAAAAGATGTCACCCTAAGAAATCCTTGTTTCTCACAACCTTATGCTTGTCATCATTTAACGCCCTTTGGACACTTCAGGTATGGACTATGAAGCTATGTGTTTTGTGAACTAGACATCTGCCAGAAAGAAACTGATAAAAATTCCTGCAGAGCTGTTCAAGTATTGCATCTGGAATGGTTTCTTTATTTTTTTCTGTTATTGTAAATAGATCTGGCTATAATGAATGTTTTATTTTTTTCTGTTATTGTAAATAGATCTTGCTAAAATGAATTTAGCCATAAGGAGACAGCCCTCTGTTTCCTAAGGACTTGTAGGAGAAGGTCAAGCCTGGCCAATTATGACAGTAGTTCAGGTAGTTACAATATGTGTTGTTGTCCTTCGCGGGCGGAGACGACCACATTCAGCCAGGGGGGAGGGGGGAGGAGCAGGGAAGAAGAGAGAAAAGAAATGGGAAAGAAACAGGGAGGGAAAAAAGAGAAAAGGAGGAAAAAAAGGGAAAAAGAGAAAGGAGGGGGGTGGAGGCTGGGTCATGTGGGTACATAGATGACTTATAAGCCTGATCTTTGCCTTGAACAATCTGCTGCCGCAGGGGCAGGAAAGCAATGAGGACTGGGTACAAGAAGTTTTCATTTTCCTGGTCACGTGTTTCTTCATTGCTTCCGCCCTGCATTGCTGTTCGAAGGCCAGTGCTCCGTTCTGGATTGATGGCATCCAGGATGGATGGTCACATGTGATTTGCTCCCACGACTCCGGGTTGATGTCAAAACTGTTTAGGGATACCTTTAGGGTGTCCTTGTACCGCTTCTTTGGTGTGCCGCAAGAGTGTACTCCATTTGACAGTTCGCCAGAGAAGATTTTCTTCAGCAGGCAAGTGTCAGGCATTCTTGAAAGGTGGCCGGCCCATCTTAGCTGTGCCAATTTCAATAGTGTGTGAATACTGAGGAGAGCTGATCTTCTAAACACCTCGGTGTCTGGAACCTTGTCCTACCACTTGATCTTTAGTATCTTTCGCAGGCAACATGGGTGGAAGTGGTTTAGTTTCTTGACATGACGCTGGTAGATGGTCCAGTTTTCGCAGATGTAGATCAGGGTCGGGAGAATGATGGCTTTGTATACCTTCAATTACGTCGACATTCTGATGCCTCTGCGGCCCCAGACTGACTTATGGAGTCTTCCGAAGTTACAGTATAGAATCACAGAAACAGAAGAATGGAAGAGACATTAAAAGATCATCTAATTCAGTGGTCCACAAACCAAGATCACATACAACATGTCTGTGAGATGCTCTGATATTTCTTGGTGGCAGAAGAAATTAAAATGTTAAATCTGAGGTTGATGGAGAGACACAAATATGATGTTACCCACAACACATTACTTACTCAGTGGCTGTGTCTACAGGAGGTGCTACATGCGCAGTAGCCTAATAATACTGCACAGTAGTGCATCACAGCAGAAACAGTATGCTATCACTCAGTATTATTAAGATGTTGTGCAGTTGCATCACTAAAAAGGTGTGCGCTGGTGCTACTGCTCAGTAATGCTGGTTACTGCACGTTGATTTAGTACTTGATTATACAAGTACTTAACTGAATGTGCAGTAACTACAGCATATTAATGAACGTGTAGATGTGCCTAGTATTGGGCAAGTATGGTGAAAGTTGGGGATGTTTTAATCCATCCTTTTGCCCTGAGGCAGAATAAGTATTCCTAGGCCATTCTGATGGATGTTTTTTCTTGGATGGAAGGTAGATATCAAATCCAATGAATACCAATTCAGTGAAGTCTTATGGACTATGTTAGCCTGAGACTCAAGAAATTTGCATTCAGTTCTCTGCGCTGCTACAGATTTCCTGTGTGTCTTAAAACAAATCTTTTAGCCTCTATGTTCCTTAGTTCTTCATCTGTAAAATGAGGATAATAGGACTTCCTCACCTTACCATCTTATTATGAATGTGTGTGTGAGGTGTCCAGATATTATGGTAATCAGAGAATCTAAGAATCTGATGTTTTCTTTTGCTCAATAGTTTATGTTGGAAGGAGGAACCCAGACTGGGAAGATGGCTTTTGCAAAAACTGCCATAAAAATATCAGTTAACATTTTGGGACACTTTTTCTTAAATATTAGATTAAAACCTAATTTCCACTATTACTGGTAGCTGGAAAGTGCAAAGGAGCAGAGGAAGCAAGAAATAAATGTGCAAAAATGAATTAGTCAAACTCATTCATGTATTGGCTTTAGACATCATGTGAACTGGAACTGAAATGTCAGCAATGTTTCAAAATACATTTTAAAATGTATAAGTTATGGCAGACTGAAATATTTACAAATAAGGAATTGAATAAGTATTTACCACTGTGCTCATTTATGGCAAACAAGTAAACCATGTGATATCCCTTAAAACAGTAAAATAGCAAATTTTTTTTAAAAATCTATAATTTTAATCAAAAGTTTGTTTCAGTCATTGAAATTCTGTTATTGCTGCTTACAAACATTAAAGTCAATCAAAACATCAGTAGCTTGCAAGATCAATATTTTTAATATGTTTGCATTGCAGTGCTGCAGATTTTTGGCTAATGGATCTCACCCATATTGATTTCCATGGGAAATGTTAGTCTGATACTGAAATAATTAAAAAAAAGCCAGGGATTATTGGTTTGGAATTTTGAAGGAGATAGAAGTATAAAAATTGGTTATTGACTAAATTGCTTGGGGTGAATGAACCTTGGGCACTTGCAATAAACTTGTAGCACAGAGTCATTACTGAATACTACTTTAGTCCCTTAAACCTAAAATCAGTCAATAACCTATTATAACAATGCAAATTGTGGTGAAATAACACACTGGGTTGCTTTCAAAGCAGTAGGGTATTCATAAGCATCTGCATACATGTATTACTAATAAACATCTACTGAAATGCAATATACTGACTTTATGTTAGTGTAACTGTAAACATGTTGGCTTAAAATAATAGTTTAAAAGAAGATGAATAATTCCAGGACTTCTGAAAGAATAAAATTATAGCACAATGTTATTGCTAGAGTCTAACTGTACACACAGTCAAAACAAGCAGAATAAATGTCAGATGAATCTTTTTGTAACACAAGTAAAAAATAGAAAAGATCTCCAAAAGTTCCATCATATAAATATGCATCAAATTATATGTCTCTCACTTGTTTAGCCTTTGGTTGGGAGTAATATTAATTATTATTTATCCTTTAGAGAGAGCTAGAATGGCAGTTGTAATGATTGTGTAAATCACCTGGTGACAACAGTAGAACAATATCCAGTTTACTCCAGATAGCCCTTAATTTCTTCATAGTTGGTCTCCCTCTAATATCCAAAGAAAAGTTAAAAGCCAGTCTGTGGATGATATGCTAACTGCATGCATTAATTCAGTTTTTGCATAGCCATCTTCACATGAGTAAAAGCAAAGTTCTCAGGCTTTAGTAGATCTGATTTGTCACAATACTTTTTATATCAATGTTAATTTGGCTATGGTAGTTTAACTCAGACTTACTACTGTAGGGACCTGCTCCTCTTCAGCTCCTGCTTATATCAGGTGGGGTTTGTCATTGACAGGAGAACAAAAAGTGACAGGCCCTTATAGCATTTTTAATTCTCAGAGCCACATACAAATTTTGGAGATACAGAGACCAAAACACAGAGAGTGACTTTCCAAAACCATGTGGCCAGGAAGTAGCAGAATTAGAACTGAAAGTTAGATAGTCCTAGCTCCTATCCTGATAGTAAGATAGCAAAAATTCTGAATCTCTTCACTCATGATGCTGACATTCCTGTTGCATATATTATCCTTATGTTTTTGCTCACCTGGTTTAATGTATTCTAGAGGGAGGGATCAAAAATGCCACCAGAAGTTGTGCCTTATTGTGGTATGTTGGTGGTGACATCTCCCAATATGGAAGCATACACTTCCCCCACTCTAATCAGTGACTGAATATGTTTTTCTTAAGTGCCCAGAGCCAAGATTACCTGCCTGTGTAGTAATTACTGTCACAGTAAATGAAACATCTAAGCAAAAAGATGCCTTTTGCATTCTACTGTAAAAATGCTCTGGCTTCCTGTTGTTGGTGTGTGTTTTTTTTCCGCCCTGGGGAACAAGTAGTTGAAATGCTTAGCTAAAAGCAGGTTCTACACTTGGACAAATTATCCAGTGAAAATTATTTTCATTATGAGTTCTATAAATATTTATCAAATTGATATTAATGCAATTGATGGATACCTTACTGCTCAGGATAGTATTAAAAATATGAGCAGTGTGTTTAGATTATACAATTCAAATTTTCTAGCTGGCTATTTTCAGATTCCCTTTTTTAAAATAACTTTTTATTTTACATTTAGGTTAACAAAGAAAATGTCATTAGTACATCAATAGAAGATGAAGGCAAAATGCCCCACAATCACTGTTCATAAAACAATACACAGCATGCACAGAATATATTATATACAGAGCGCCCATAAACTTGGTAGAATCAGGTTTCTCAAATTGCCTTCCTAGTTTAGCGGTATACATCTGATAGTAAATTACCGTATGTTTATTGGATATCAGAAGATTGATGTCTTTTGGGAGGAATGATTGACTGGGTCTGAATTTCTTCTGTAAACTCATAAATGATAGCCATGCTTTGTGGAAGTGACCTCTTTAAGACAGAATCATGCTTTCCTTTCCAGTGACAATTCACACTGGAATGCAGTAATTGAAATTAAGGATAAGGCTTTGATCCTGCAGTTAACAGTGTACAGGCTACATGTATGTACAGCCTAATTGAATACCCCGTGTATTACAAATTGCAGGATTTGGGCCTAATTTCGAATTCTTCTACCCTATACTTTCTCTTTGCTGTGAAAGTTAGCAGAGCTGCCAGTTTGTTGGATGAAAGTTCAGACAACTTATTTTCTCCTTCTTATAGAAATAAATCAGAATAAATCAGGCTATTGATATATAAAGATGTTTTAAGGCCTAAAGGCAAAGTCACCTGTACCCCATGTTTCAGTTCTTTCTTTTCATAATCTTCTTGTCTGTTCCATCTTGTCCCTTCCCCTTTCCTTCCTTCAGACACTTCATTTTCTTCCTTTCTTTCCTATCTCTTTCTCTTCTCCCTTTTCCAGAAGCTGAGTTTAGCTAGAAAGCAATCTGATACTTGAAGATGTTACTTGGGTTGGCAGTGGGCTGCAGAAGAGAGCAGCAGTTTTTCTTAGAAGCAAATTTGTTCTCTTCTTGGTTTATTGTATTCTGTTATTTGACTTCTTTAACTGGTAATATGGTTTATTCGAGCTGGTCGTCATTTTTAAGTGGAAAAGCTTTTCAGCAAAACCTTTTGATTCATCAGAAGTGAAAAATACCAAAACAAAGCCTTTCTTTAGGCTTTCAAAATTATACATTTCCAAATTGTGAGAACATACCCACAATATTCCTCACAACTTTTTCTGACAACTTCTAAATCTCCCTTCCATTTACCAGGTGGAATAAAATTAAAAATATAGAAAGGGGCAGGGGGGTTTCCTATCACTTTCTCTTAATTTAAAATTTTTGATGTTTCACTAATGGAAAAAGAAAGTGGGGAAAGAATTACATGTTTTCCCTTTTTTTTTGTTTCCCTTTTTTACCTCTTCTCATTTTTTCCAATGTGGAAAGGGGAGATTTTAAAAATTATGAGAAACTATTTTCCTTCACCAAAATAAAACATGTAAAAGAAAATATTTTGACAACAATTTCTCACAAGAATGGCTTTTTTTGAAATGACAGGGAAAAAAAGACTAACACTAAGTTTTATGTACAAAAAATATCTTACTTTAAAATAGGCTTTTTTGTACAGCATGTCAGGGGTTTTCAACTTTTTTTTAACAAGTGTATCCCTTCTGCCTCAAAGTTTCAGCTCATGTATCCCTTTATATTTTTTTCTTAGTTTTAAGGGGTGGGGGAGCATGGCAGATAGAGGCCCCCATGGTGAGGGAGGGAGTGGGGCTGGGGCGGGGTAGGTGCTGCACAGCTGGGGTGGAGTGTAGGACAGAGTCGTGAGAACATTTCGCCCGGGAGGCACGGGGAGGGGGGGGAGTTCCTGCCACTGCATGCACCCCAGTGGAAGTCCAGGGGGCATGTGCCCCCCCCAGATCCATGCACAGAGCAGAGGCAGCTGCTGCTGCAGGCTGGACTCTACACCTCTCTGCCCCAAGAGCCACGTGATGCCATGTGCCTACTGTGGCCGGGCAGGCAGGAGACAGATGCACACACACACACACACACACACACACACACACACACACATATACATATATGCAGGCACAGACACACAGATGCAGACACAGACACACGCACACTCACATGCAGACAGACACATGGAAATGCGCATGCACGCACACACACTCCCCCAGCAGGTAAGTGTGTGGAGGCGGAAGGGGCGGGGCAGGGGAGAGGGAAGAGGCTGGGGGGGCCAGATCAAGAATGGTGGGAAGGGGTGCCCCACTCAGCACACCACAGTGCCCGACCTCAGCTCTCTCTCTGTATGCGCTCCCAGGAGCAGGGCCGGGGGGGTGAGGGCAGTGGTGCCCCTCTGCAGGCCACACACGTGCCACCCAGCCAGCCAAATGGGGGGGTGGGGCTCACACATGGTGGCCGCCACTGCCACCATCACCACCCCATGCTGCCACGCCCTGCACAGCTTTCCCATGGCCGGTCACATGTGTGGCTTCATGGGCTGGTAACGGGGGGTATGCAAGATGAGAGGCACATCAGCTGCCTGTGGAGCCGCATGTGCGACTGGCCACAGGAAAGCAACACAGGGTGTGGTGGGGGGGCGGCCACCAGATGCAAACCCCGCCCCCACAGCCAGCCAGGCAGCACGTGTGCAGCTCACAGAGGGGTACTGCTGCCCTCGGCCGCTGGCCCTGCTCCTGGAAGCAGGCACAGAGAGCAAGCTGAGGTGGGAGGCAAGGAGGTGCTACGTGGGGCCAGTGGTGCCCAGTGCTCCCCTCCCCCTTCCTTGGGTAAGAAACAAAGTATGGGAAGGCACCAGGGGAGATGCTGCCGCCGCACTCCAGGGTGCACTCCATCCCCACCTGCCTGCCTGCCCGCGCGTACCTCTTACGTCCTTTCTAAGTATCCCTGGGGATGTGCATACCCCCAGTTGACAACCCCTACAGTATTGCAAAGTGAGATGATTGTAAACATTATAGAAAAGGCAGACTTACAGAAAAATATAAGACATTACTAGTGCAAAGAACGGTAAAGTATTCTTGATAGTTGCTTATAATCATCACAATGAAGTAAAAGGGAAATAAAAGAAGAGGTTATACCTGGGTAAGTAGAATCAAATTATTTGGGGAGATGATATAGCAAGTCAGTGGACAAATTTAGAAACCAGTAGTGAGTTTTAAGTGCTGTGCCACTAAGACCATATCTACATACTTCCCGGTATTGTTACAGCAATGTAATTATCATTTTCTTGTATTTCTTCTCTGTATGGACAATCTGTCCCAGGACAAAAGTGAATATATATTACAGAATAATTGTTCTGCCTCCAAAATATAGTAATTATCCCAGGATATGAGCATTCTTATTCCAAAACAATGGCTTCTCGCACTGGGGTTTATAATGAATAGCTAAGCCATGGCCCAAGGGCCATATGTGGCTCCCAAAGTGTTGACATGTGGTCTGCAGGTTCTTGCCTAACCACAACTCCCCACAGTTGTTTTTTTGCAGCAACCAGGTTCCTTGGGCTTCCACTTCCTACTCCAGCTTCTATTTCTTGCCCTACTGGGTGACAGGTGGCAAAGCAGGAGTGGGTTGGAGTGTGCATGCTGCCCATGCCAGGGGTTGTGCCACTCACTCTGGGAAAAGGCTGCCCATGCAGAATGCACAGCTGGAAGTGTAGCTGCCTGCATGATAAGAAGGAACTGGAGTGGGGGCAGGGGCTAGCTGCCTGCCTGTGTGGCATGCATCTGATGTGGCTTATGGACTCTGGGTTTGTGGCCTCTGGGTCTGCAGCCCATATTGCATGCAGCCCCTGACTGTGCAAAAGTTGGACTACTATAGTGGTATAGTTAGCTATTCTGGGAAACTCCTAATACATAAAGGAGGCCTGAAAAGCTCAGTAGCAAACTCATGGTAGAGAACAATGATGCTCAACTTGTCCAACCCTATGGGCTGGATGAATGGTACTGTGCTGGTCTGCAAGCCAGATTTTGGTCTGAGATCCAGCTGCAGATCTGACCCAGCATGGGGTAGATCCTCAGAGGGACTCCATGAGCTGGATCTGGCTGTGGAGTGATCCTGTGTGCCAGCTGGACCCTGTGTGCCCGGTTCTGGTCCTGGCCTGATTCCATGGGCCATCGGTTGAGACTCCTGTGGTCTAGAAGGTGGTGTCAAAGGCGTCTAAGCCTGTTTGCACCTCCCAATTCTGGGAGGTGACACAGGGACACAACTGGCCTGTAGCTTAATTTAGAGAGCCCTTGGAGCCTGTTTAAAATATGGTAATCTCCCTGAACTTCCTAAATCCCCAGACTGCGTATCCCCAGGTATGTCCATTCTGCCAGGGCATGTGAAATGGTCCTCCATGGCAGTCTGAAAATATATTTATCAGCTCCTGTGCCAGGGAAGTTTTTCCCTCACTTGATCCAAGGCTTTAAGCACTTTTACACTGCTCTGGCTTTACCCAGGATAAAGGGGCCAGAGTGGGCATCTCACCCCAGGAAGGCAATTGTGAATTAGATTTAGACATGAATAAGTTGCCAATGAAAGTGATGGGAATAATACAGTTCTGCTTCCTGGAGTGACAGGATAGTCTGGCCACAGAATTCTAAACACAAATTCCCACACACTGAGTTGAGAATATAACCCATATATGGAGTAAATTATCAAAGAGTATTACATGGTTTTAGCTACATAACTTCCCTTGACTTTAATGGGCATCATGTGGCTAAAACTTTTAAGCCATGCTTTAAAGATTTAGGTGATATTCTCTTTGTTTGAGACACTATATAAAATCACAGTTTTGGGTGCATGGTATAATAGCCATCGTTTTCTGAATTTTTCTGTCATTAATGCAGGAGTTGGACACAGCATATGAACTAATCATGATCATGTTTCAATAGAATAGATAATAAAAGCCGCGTTGACTTCAGCAGAAAAAAACCTTCTAACACATACGCTTTTTGAAAGACAAGCAAAACCCACCATTCTTTCCCACAAAGTAAACCATGTACCTCAGCACGAGTCCAAAGTGTGTCTTAAATTTGTAATCCTGTTTTATCTGTTAAAGACAAAATCTTTACACATATTGGTATGTTGTGATATAGAATACTTTCTCGCCCTGAGTTTTAATGACTGTATTACACTTGATGGGCAAGTTATTCCAAGAGAAAGCCATTTAAATAGTTAAAACACTTCATACACTCGTGGCTTTGCATATGCCATATGTGAGATAAAAAAGTTAGGAAAGTTTTAGATAATTTTAAACACAATTAAGACTGTTCTGTGTCTTATAAAGGTAGTCAGTTGCCCAAATTATCAGGAGTCCAACTGTAACTGAGGAAACCTTAGAAAACGTCTAAAAATGATCTAAAATAGCTTTCCTGTATCTAAAAATCTGACTACGTTAAAGTTCAGTATCTCAAGAATTTGCAGAACTTCAACAATCAGCCTTCTATACAAATTTAATATCTTGGCTTCAGCTTTATTCATAAGATGATAAGGTTGTATTCTTGTAAAAATGCAGGAGGTAATGCTTTCTATTGACATTTTTCCAGCCATTGTAAGAAGCCTTAGGTAGCATGTAAAATTGGACAGCACATTGCCGTGGTTGGATATGATTTTCATTATTATAATAGAATGTTGCTACGTGATTTACTGTTTCTTTTAAAAGGAGCAGCTTTAGAATTTCTCTCACTAAAATACAGAAAAATTATTTCTTTGATTGGGTCATTCTGAAATAACAAGATTGGGGGAAATATAATGTGCAGCGTAGTTCCAGTTTAGCAACGCTCTTGCAGTACGATCCTTCTGGGCACTGAGTACCTTCATTTGAAGTCAACTCTATTGAAGTCAAAAGTTGAGGCTACTTGGTACCTTGAGGATGATGTCTCATATACATACTTATAATTAGTCATATGCTCATGTGCTTCACTGAATTGAAATAACCAGGGTTAAATTTTTTGAATATGTGACTTAAGTTGAATATATATTTGTGCACGTGCAAAGGTAGGTATGTATTTTTCAGTTTCCCCTTGTGTAATATCCAGTGGCCTTTGCAATAAGCTGTTTCTTATATCTGTGTAGTTTATGTACATAAGTATATGGTTTCACCATGTTAAAGTTCTGTTGGAGCACTGCATATTATATTTTTTGTTGTAGCAATATACAATAAATAAAGCAGCTACAACAGAAAAAGAGCAATTTGCTCCTCATAACAAATGTCCTCTTTAAGCGGAACATATAGGAAAATGGAAAAGTCATATTGAATCATCAGTGTAAAACTTATGTGTCTTTTGCAGTTTTTAAAAGTTAAATAAAAAAATTAGAAGAACTTGACTGGGGTTATGTAAGAACATAGTAAAATAAAAATACCTACAAGGTTCCAGGTGTTAAAATTGCATCACTACCACATGCCTATTTTTATGATACTTACTTTCTGTTCTAATGGGGAGAAATTGATTCCAAATGTGTTTTCTTGACCCCTACTCTATACGTGTTAGTGCCTAACCTTAAATGATGTTTCTACAGTCTCGCCTGTATTTACAGTAATTATATGCATAACGTAGCATATTATTGTCCGGATTTCCTGTTTAATCAGTACAGAGCTTCTTACAAGTGCAGCTGAAAAGGGCAAACAAAATTAAAGCTTTATAATACCAAAACAAGTTTGATTTGCTAAGCTCCCAGCATTCCAAAGTACACAAATTTGTTCCACTAAGTTTTGCGATGGCTTGCAGATGGGCAATGATTAATCAGAGAGCTAACTGTGAAGTAGTTTGCAATTAAACTGGAAAGCTCTGAAGCATGCTAATTGAATCAGAAAATTAGAGACACTGAACAGTAATTGGCTATTTCTCATGCAGCAGGTGCCAGGCCACTCATCTGTGGAACAAGGTATTTAAGGCACATTAGCACTAGTAAAAATACTTCTTGATATGGAACAGTTAGATTTTCTGCTCATTTTCACCATGGATGTCAAAACATACAGCTGTGATGTCTAGTGCTTACAATTCATGCTTTAAGAGTTTGACTAAGGTAAACATATGGGAGACTAGTACCCATGCAACCTATTTGTATGCTGTATTCTGAGTGACATTGAAATTGAAGTTCACAAGAACTTCATTAGTTCACACTGACTGGGACATTTACTATATAAAATAGTGAGGTTGGTTAAAAATCACATACGCATTAAAAACTCATCACACAATATACTTTGGTGATTGCTTTTCACCCACTGTAGTTGAGTTTGAATGATTTTAGTGCTGCATAATGTGATAGTAAGTGTGCTGTATCATATTGCAGTCTGGTCCAAAATCCAGAGCACAGGATAGGGAATCAGATGATCTAGAACCTAGTCATTTACTGGAATGAGACTTGTCTCTATCATTCACTGACTGTGTGATTTAGGACAAATTACTTCACTGCTTTGTGCCTCAGATTCCTTATCTGAAAAGCAGGATGAAGTTTGCTCATCTCTTGTAATATCCTTTGAGATCTGCCCATGGAAAAATGGTACATGCATATCAGGTAATATTAACATGAGACCTTGATACAGTATTCTGTTAATAAATCTCTGCTTTAAAGTGATGAGATACTGCTTTTGGTGCTACTGATAAAGTTTGCAGGTTAGTGGAGTGTGAATTAGTGACGTTCTGCAAATTGCATTAAGAAAGCACAATCACTTCTGATTCATTTTTTTGTAGATCTAAAATTTTGTAAGTTTTGAGCTGAATATTAGTTCAGGACATCAACAGTATAAATCTAATACTGCTGTGAGCTTAGTAGATGCATAAAGCCAATTCATATCATGTCTCAGCATGTGTTTATATCTTCTAATTAGTACCACCATTTTATAGGGAGAGCGCATGCTATGAAAGTTTGTTTGTCGTGCCAACAGGGACTTGATCACATAGAGCAGATTTTCTCTGGTAGAGTGATAGTGCTGTATGAGCACAAAGTCTTGTAGCCTAAGCAGTAGGTAATCAGAAAAGAATGAGGTTTAATAAGTGCAATTGTGGAGAGTTTTGTAAAAGATACCATTTTCAAATTAACTTGGTTCGGTCACATAATTTCTTCCTGCATACCTAATTACAGTTCAGTATTTTTCTTAGAAAGTGAGCAAGAAGTATTAAAAATGAAAATGTAGTGCATCATATTACTCTGACTACAGAGAAATAGAATATTACAATATTCAAATGCTACTCATATCACTTAGCAGATGACTGCAGAAAGTAGTGTATTTGAACTGAGAGACATAAATTATAAATTGTAAACAGTGCATGGGGGATATGTTATAACTGTGTCTCATTTAAATTAAGGCAGGGAGTTTTCTCTGAAGCAGATTATGTGCCTTCATTAAGTTTTAAAATCCCCTTTATAATGTTTTATTAAGATCACTTGGCACCATGCTACCAAAACTAGTTTTTAGCAGAGCATAGTGGCAAAAAAGACTGCAGTGGTAGTTGGGGTACATGTTGTGTATTTCATTTCTTTGAATGTTGTTTACATACTTCCCAACTAAATTATACAGAATACACACCTCTATGATTCTCCCCTTTTCTTCCTCCTCCTCAAAAATCATGATGTTTTTGCTTTCTTTACTTGAAAGCAGTTCCAAAACATTTACATGATCAATGTTTGTTGCTTGAGGGATAAAGTTTGCTCTTCCATGGACAAGTGAGAACATATTGATCATTTTATTCTATTTGCTATTTCTAAATTCAATATACCTCTTGAGTCGATACGCGAGATCGAGAGCATATTCTTTTTTGTGTGCCTGCTTGTAGCTTGTTCTCAAGATCCAAGATACATTTTTGATTAATCACGAATGCTCTGGGGTCATGGAGAGCAAATGTGTTTGTGGAGTGTCAGCTGATGCTGTCAGATAAATGTCTTAAGCTTAGCCAGGGTTCATGCCCCAGCTTTAGGCTGTGCCAAATGTCTCCCCTTGTTGAGGAAGATAACAGCTACACTGGAGGCGACTGAGCTGTTTGTTCACTGAAAGGGCTGACCTTGCCATATGGGGCTAGAATCAGGTGAAAAAAACTGTGTAGTTTTTTTAATTGAAACTTTAAGAATCTTAACTTTTTAATTGTCCTCATACTTAAATCAGTTAATTTTTATATTTGTTTGTTATTGTGTGTGTTAGCCAAATTTTTTGTGGCCATATGACTTAAACATTATCTTACAAATTCCTTAGCATATAATTGTTGCTCCTGATATTAGTAGTTTTAATAATCTCTGCATGCTTTGAGAGGCCAGACAAGACATTTGATGTGGTATTTTTTACATTAGATTCTTCTGGACCTGTTATCAAAGCGGGGTGGAAATCCTTAAGAAAAAAAAAATAAGTGCAAAATTCAAGGATTAAAGACTTGCATTAATCAGTTCACATTTAAATTTAAATATGCTTTATAATCTTAGTTCCTGGCTTAGAAAAGCAGGACGTAAAGTAGTGACCCTCAGCAATGCAACCTCCTGTCTTCAGAAGACTTGTTTAATCATATTTACCTCATTTATAGCAATTTGTCTTCTATTACTAGACAGAGCGTATAAATTAGAAATAGCGACACAATTGCTAAGCTAACACCTGGAGAACACTTTGTACCAAGGCAGTCTGTTTTGTAGTGCTAAAGGCAAAAGGATGGATCATATGGTGGTGCATAAATAAGTGAAAACTCTCTGGGCTACTTGTGGGCATTTGTTGTAAAACACCTAAAATCAGTGCCTCCGCCTCCCTCCTCTCTTATCCTAGTTTGTTCTTTGCTCAAAAGACAGTGCTCTACTTTTTCTTTTCTCTCAAGAAGTTCAAACTGTCAAGGGTAAATCATCAGGGCTAATTAGACACAATAATGCTGTAAAAATTGAAAAAGAAATAACACATCTGTCATGAACTCCCACCAGATCTCTTGGAAATGAGACATTTTTAATATTTTATGCTGAACACAAAATATCTTGAGGAAATGATTTTATATTATATTCTGTACCCAAAACAAAACCTTTCCATGTCAACTGTGTAATGCTGTTTAAGCAGCCATTTATATGGTGTTACTTTTAAATAATCTAATCATTTTACAATATGGATTTTATTTTAATAAGTATAGCCGGTTTAAAAAAAAATGAAAAAGACTTCAGTTCGGAATAATGAGGAAAATCCAAGGTACATCTGAAGTAATATTTGAAGCCAGTGGTTGCGACATGATACACTGAACCTTGAAAACTGTGAGCCTCCTTTTTCAAATGAAATGTTTCCAGTAAACATAAATAAAATGCACATATTTATTTGAACTTAGCATTGAACCACTTTTGCCCTAAAAAACCCCTGTAAATTAAATATTAAAATAATATTTAACACAGACGTTTAAACCTGTAAAGTGTGCTTCCATTTTATGATCTCTGTTAATGTTTATATGGTTCTGATGTGCATAATTTGTTTCTTCTGAATTTTAGAGAGAGCAGGGTTGTATATTCATTTGTGCATGAGAGCAAGAGAGAAATTCTTTTAACTATTAAAATAGATTTTTAAGCATATAATGTGAGTTGCTTCCTATATCTTTTTTGTCCTTCATAGTAAAACACAGATTAACAAAAAACTAATATTAAATTCTAATAATTTGAATGACAAGAAAGTGTATATGCCAGAACTACATTTCAATTCTTTTCGTTTAAGAAACTTTTAAGTTATGTATTTAAAGTATGTGACCTCAGATGCCTTCCATAATTAACTATGTTGTTCCTGTTAAGAGAAATATACCCTACCTGGCATGTTTAAACACATTTATGACTATTTTTATCTCTAATGAATAAAAATATATCTTCATTTTGACAGTGGTTAGCTGGCATTTGCATACACTGTTTCCGCTGCTTTTTTATTTTTTTTTCTAGGGCAGCTGCCAACTGCACTTGACCCTGGTGTGTATTTTCAGCTCCACTACTTTTTATAAATGGAAGTAGTGTTGTCATGTTGGAGACATGTTTGTGGTAGGGACTTAGAACTGCAGTTTACCAGATGGAGGGAGAATCTATGTCTTGCACTATGTCACGTCTTGCAGAAGTGACCCTTAGGTTTCTGAGCAGGTGGTGATAATCAAAGCACTAGCAAAGCACCTTATACTATCAATTTATGATGGCGATACGAGTCAGCCTTGAAACAAAGTTTCACTCCCCTCAGGACCAACTCATCTGGAAAAACAGAGAGGGAAAAATGAGTGAAAAAGTATGGCCAGAATTAAAGCAAGGAAGCAAGTCTGCCTCTCTGTTGACACAATGTTAACATATATTTTGAGAGAGAAGTTCTGTATCCCAAATAGCCTTATGATTTAGGTAGGACCTCACATCTATTCTTTCCAAGATAGGATGATGCCAAAAATTAAATATACAGACTGACCCATCAGAATTATAGATTATATTCTATTATGTCAATCCTACCTGCTTCTCTCCATTTATTTTATTTTATTTTTCTCCATTATGCAGATCATCTAACTAACCATGAATTCTTCTAGTCATTGGTGAATCAATCTTTATGTGGTTTAAAGTGAGGGCATAATCTCTTCAAAATGATATAGGCACTACTTCTCTCCTATAATTTTTTTTTCAGGAGGAGAGTTGTTTTCAACGCTTTGAGGCTAGGGACAGAAGTTACACATAAACCAGTTTAAGTGGTCAGAAACTGGTTTAAACCTGTAACAGAACAGAAGCTCAGTGCACATAAACCAGTTTCAAAATGGCTGAAACTGGTTTAAGATAAACCTGACTGAACGTATTATCAGACTTAACCGATTTGGGTCAAACCAGTTTATGAAACTTCTGTCCCAGACCCCTTCCTGGGTCAAGTTAAATCACAGTCCCACGGCATCCCAGCGTGCTTTACAGCCCTGGGCTGGGCTGTGCTGTCTGCTTCAGAGCAGGGCTGGTTCTGCCCCTCTACTCCCTGGCTGGAGCATTGAAAGCTGGCTGACAAGAGTTGGGGGAAACAAGCCTGCCTGGGGATGCAGCCCAGTCTGCAGGGGGAAGGGGTAGGCTGCCCCACCCAGGCAAATTCCAACTGGGGCCTGGGGCCAGGGCGCAGGGTTAAACACCCCTTCTCCTGCTTAAACTTACTGCTGGCTGCAACTATGAACTAAATTCCAGAGGCACCTGGAAGCAGGAAGAGGAAGTGATGAGCAATCCTACAGAGTCCTGCTGCTGTGATTTTGGACTGCAAATCCCAGAGACCCTGGGGGCAGCAGGAAGAGGAAGTGAACACAGCCCATGCTGGCTACATGCCAGAGAGCCATGCTCTAGTGCCTCCTGGCTTCTGGCCTTAGCCACTGCAGGCATGAGGCTGCATTTCCTGAATCATAGATAAATGTCTCTGTTTCAATGTAATCTCTTCAGTTTAGACTAACCTGCAAAGACTGAATCAATTCAGACTTGGGCTTTTTGACTGTCTGTACTTAGCCTAAGAGGGCACTTGATGCAGTTAGGAGAATTTTGGCTCTTTCTGCTGTGCCTGTTCTTTAATAACTATTTTGATGTGTCATGATTCTTAGAAAGCCAAAGGCATTTTTAATAGCTTGACTTCTCTAACAACGTGTGTGTACACTCAGACACTTGTAACCAGTTCTGTTAACTCCATATGGTAACAGTGGGGGAGAAGGGGAGGGGAGGGGAAGGAAGGGAGCAACTCAAGGAAAGAGTTTGGGGGAATTAGTACAAAGATTTGTGGAGAACTGCTAACATCTGAAGAGGAGTATTTGAAAGTAACCAAGTAAATCTACTTTAGAAGAAGACAGAGAATAGGGAAAGGATAGGAACTGGGCTTTGTTATTACTCAATCAGGCATCACAACCAATTGACAAGCTCTAACAGAGTAAATGCCACTTAGTTCATAGGAAAATAGGGCTGGAAGGGACCTCATAAGGTCATCTAGCCCAACCCCCTACTCAAGACAGGATCATCCCTGACTAAATCATCTCATTATGACTTGCAAATAATAGAGTTCAAACTTTCAAAGTATTTAATTTTTCCTTTCCTAAACCAGTTACATTTTTTTTCAAACTTATTTATTCTCTTTGATTAGTACAAGTATCTCTGAATATGGTTTTACCTCTGTTTAAAGATTGTCTGTGATATTAGAAGCACATAATTCTGTTGGATGGGAATTGTTTTCTCAATGGACTTTCACACTGAGATGTTCAGCTGTCCCTTTAGGTAAAAATGTCCATTGAAAGCTCTGAGATTGCTTCCCTTATAAATAGGACTTAATTCAGTGCTTTGTAGTCCTTCAGTACTTTGCTGATATTGAACTAGTTGCAAAAATGAGATAAGAAACCTATATAACTGCATATAGTTTTAACATTCTATATATTGGAGTTAATGTTTGTCTTTTAGTACCATGGTAAGTTCAATAATTAGGCTTTGCTATAATAAAAAAGTACGATGTAAAAGGAAAATAACTGTACTCTATACCATAAATGGTTTAATAAATAAAATTGAATGTTTTTGAGGCAGAAAGCTTTTTAGAACTTTGAAGTCCAAAATAAAAATCAGTCAAAACAAGTTTTCAGAGAAGACATTCAGTTGATTCAGCAGAAGTATGGGGGTACCTCTGTTTCCCACCTTGGAGTTAGTTTCTTTGAAGCAGTCATCTTTCTGCAAAATAGAAGAAAAGGTGAGCAGCTTACCTTTAACTAGACAAGGCAAAAAAAGACACAGTGAGAACATAAGTTCAAAGGCTAGGAAGATAAAATTATACAGGAATATAGCAGGGGGAACCCTGACATTGGGTTAGAATTGAAATACAGTTTTAACTTGTTTGATACTCATGAGATATATCATGAGAATTTATCATATCATATATATCATGAGAATTTAACTTTTTTTTTCAGATTTGAACACAGAATGGAAGTCTCCTTTTTGTTGTTTCTGCCTTTTTTGGTGGGGACAAGTTCAGAACCTCTGTCCTTGACTGCAGAGAGGAGGTTTCTAGAAAGGGCTGTGAGGACGGAAGTTGTTTTCTAAGTCAGTACCAAATACAGCCTACAATGTCCAGTGCCATGTAGAGATAAATTCATATCACTTTGTCACCACAGTACAGTAAGGAGTTAGGAGGCCTTTTAAGAAATTTAAACCATGTCTTTTGCCTTCAGCCACAAATTTAGAGATGCCACTTCCCTTGCTTACCTCTTCACTGTAACCTTTTCCTAGAAGATTTGAATTGACTGCTTAAGGGTGGGGGGAGTGTTTTGCGTGGAACTTTGTCACCCTTAGCAATTTGAAATGCCTGGTCCATCTTGGCATCAGTAACTTACTCTGGTCTGCCATAGGCATCTTAGCACATTTGGCATTAGAAACACTTCCCTGTAAGATGCTTCCATGTGTGTCATACCGGCCTGTTTTTTCAAGCATGATACAGACCATCATTCTTATATGTGGTCTTGCTTGTCATCTTCCTCCCACTGTAATCCAGTATGACACTTAATCCTTTTCTCTTAGCCTCGTATCTGTTTCTCACTTGATTGCTCTTCATGGACATTTTAAAACTGATCAGATCTCTCCCCCAAATTATGGCAGAGTCAAAGCCATCTAGATTTAGATTTTCCAGAGCCTGTTTCACTGGGTCTTCTCAGATATGCAATGCTCCCACTCCTATCTGTAGCTGATTTTCTGTCATACAGGATCAGAAGCTTAGACCTGAGTTGGAATTTGGATGTGCAGCCCTCTTGGAAACAGAGGCACTCTCCTTTCCGACACCATCCTTTTTTGTCCATCACTGACTTAGTCAGGCTTGGAAGTGAAATAACTGTAGCAGGCACCTGTTCCCTTTTTTTCTGGAAGGAGTTTGTGGGCCCTATCCCACTGGTATTGTTAGATATCGGTAAAAATTAGTCAGGCAATGACATGTTTATATATTAGGAAAAGAAGACTGTAAGCTCGGGTACAAGAATTTATAGACACTGGACATCTTGGAATAAGTGAACACTATCTAATCAATGTTATTATTTTCTCTTTTTACTTGTTTTCCCTACTTTCTCATGTATTATTGTACTACCTGCGTAACTTCATCATTGGGCTTAATAGTGTACAAACACAGGTTCAGGGACCTGAACCTGTTCAGACTCCACAAGAGAAGGCTGAGGGGGGATCTAGTGACCATTTACAAACTAGCCAGGGGGGACCAGCAGGCATTGGGAGAGTCCCTGTTCCCCCGAGCACTACCAGGAGTGACAAGAAATAATGGTCGCAAGCTGGCAGGGGGTAGATTCAGGCTAGATATCTGGACCATGCTACTTCACTGTCAGGGCGGCTAGGATCTGGAACCAACTTCCAAGAGAAGCGGTGCTGGCTCCTACCCTGGGGGTCTTTAAAATGAGGCTAGATGATCACCTTGCTGGGGTCATTTGACCCCAGTACTCTTTCCTGCCATGGCAGGGGGTCGGACTTGATGATCTGCTCAGGTCCCTTCCGACCCTACCAACTATGAAGCTAAGAACAAAAATATGGTCCCTGTCCCAAAGAGTTTACAAGCTCAGGCAAGACAGGGAAGTAAAATGAGACATACTGCTGCATATGATGCTGGTGGTCTCTTCATACCACAGACAAACCAAACAGCCAGAAAATGCATTGGACGATACAGGTACTCTGGAAGGTGGAAGATGACAATTTGTCACTTCTGGCAATAGACAGCACTCTTCCATACCTGCAGCTGTGGAAGCCTGGTCACAGGGAAGAGTATAAGAGTATTACACAGACATGCAGGGAGAAAATTAGAAACCCCAGTGCACAATATGAGGTACAGTTGGCAAGGGACATAATAAAAGCAGTTGGCAAGGCAATAAAAAGGGACTCTAGAACAGGTGTGGGCAAAATATGGCCCGTGGACCAGATCTGGCCCACCAGGCCATTTTATCTGGCCTGCAGGTCCCCTAAAAAATTTACCACAAACCCCACACCCACCCACACCCCACATATCCACACACACACCCACATGCTCCCTCACCTCACACCCACACCTAACCACCCCCCCGCAGACACCCACACCTTAGAGTAAGACTTAATTTTAAACTGTTATATACAATCACCTCTATGTACACTACACAAACGCATGTAAACCAGGACAAAAATATTTTTTGAAATAAAAGTAATTAATGTTTTAGATGTTCCCTTTTTAGAATATAATTTCTTATTTTTCTGGTTCCAAGGTGGCAAAACCCCTTGCTGAAAGGAATACTTCCGGGGACAAGGGGAGGGACCTGCAGTTGCAAAGGTCAGGGGTTAGGGGGCAGTATGTATGGTCACAAGATGGTGACCAGGGGGTGGGGCACCTGTCAAAGGGCAGGGCTAATCATGCAGCCTTTGACAGCTTGCCAAAACTGCACCTCATCTAAAACATTCATTACTTTGATTCCCTCCACTCAAAACAATTGCCCACCCCAGCTTTAGAAGTATGTCAAAAGTAAAAGGAAGAACAGAGAAACACTAGGTCTCTTATGGAATGTGGAAGATAATCTAGTTACTGATGATTTAGAGGAGGCTGGAGTATTTAATGCCCTTTTTACTTCATTCTTCACAAAATAGGGGCAGCCTCCAGATGATGAGTGCAGTTGACAGCAAAGATAGGGAAGACAAACAGTAGAAGATCAGGTTAGAGATTACTTAGAGAAACTAGCTGTTTTCAGGTCAGCAAGGCTGGATGAGATGCACTCTGGTGTACTGAAGGAATTGGTTGAGGCACTTTCAGAGCCATTGGGTATCCTTTTTGAGAACTCATGGTGATTGAGTGAGGTCCCAGATGACTGGGAAAAGTCAAATATAGTGCCCATCTTTAAGAAAGGGAAGAAAGAGGATCCAGAGAACTACAGGCCAATCAGCCTGACCTCAATACCTGGAAATATCATGGAGCAGGTCCTCAAGGAATCTATTGTGAAGCACCTAGAGAAGAAAAAGGTGATTGGGAGCAGCCTGAATGGATTCACCAAAAGCAAGTCATGCCTGACCAACCTGTTTTCCTTTTATGGTAGGGTGACAGGCTTTGTGGATGTGAAGAGAGCAGTGGATGTGATGCATCTTGATTTTAGCAAGGCTTTTGACACAACATACTCATTAACAAGCTAAGGAAATACAGACTAGGTGAAAGTACTGTAAGCTAGATGCAGACGTAACTGGTTGGATCATTGTCCTCAACGAGTAATCATCAATGGCTTAAAGTGTAGGTGGGAAGAAGTATCAAGTGTGGTTTCCCAGGCATCTGTCCTGGGTCTGGCATTGTTTAATATCTTCATTAATTATTTGGATGATGGACTTGATTACACACATAGCAAATTTGTGGATAACACCAAGTTGGGTACAGTTACAGATAGCCTGGAAGTAGGGCCAGGATCCAGAACAACCTGCATAGATTGGAGAAATGATATGCAGTTCACCAGCTGAGATTCAATAAGAACATGGGCAAAGTCTTGCACTTGGGATGTAATAATTGCAGGAGAGTAGAGTGGGGAATGACTGGCTAGGCTGCAGTGCTGCAGAGAAGTAGACTGGGGGTTACAGTAGACCAAAAGCTGAACATAAGCCAACAGTGTGCTCTTGTGACAAAAAAAACCCAACCACCTACTGGGTTATACTAGTAGGAGTATCAATTGCAAGCAAAGGGAAGTGATTCTTCCACTCCATTCAGCATTGGGGAGCAGGGTGGATAAAAATCAATGTTATATATATATAGGTTTGGGGTTTGGGGTTTTTTTTTAAACCATCTTAACAAAATATGATTAAATCAAAATTTTTGATTTAAATAAAAATGCAATATATTGCAATATATATATATATATTGCAATATATTGCATTTTTATTTAAATCAAAAATTTTGATTTAATCATATTTTTGTTAAGATGGTTTAAAAAAAACCCAAACCTATATAAAGATAGTTTTAATTTAAGATATGTCAAAGTTCAAGGCTATCATCATGGAATAGGAATTATAATTTCTAATTATATACTATTTGAGACAATATATTCATATAACCTTTTTAGAAAAGTTTTATAAATAGGTCACATCAGGTCATGAACTATATTAGTTGCCCAATTTTATGGGGTTCCCAGAGGCTCCTCTATAGATTAGTAAAGATTAAAGAAAACTACTCTACCCAATGGGACTCTGCTCAGTCTAGAAGGTCCCATTAAGCATCTCTGTGATGCTTAGTATAAGTTCTCAAACTGTGGATTTGTGTCTCCAGAGATAACATCCTTGTTAATAGCAGTATTTGGAGATTCATAGATGTAGGGTCAGAAGGGACCTAAGTAGATCTTCAAGTCCGACCACCTGCCTTGGGCAGGAGAGAATACTGGGCTCATATGGTGTCATCAGCGAATTTGAACAGGGTGCTTTTCACTCCCTCATCCAAGTCGCTAATAAAGAAATTGAACAGTGCAGGCCCAAGGATCGAGCCCTGGGGGAGTCCACTGCCCACGTCCCTCCAGGTTGAATATGATCCCCCCACCACCACTCTCTGGGTGTGGCCCCTCAGCCAATTTGGGACCCTTCTGACTGTGTAGGCATCAATGCCACAGTCACCTAGCTTTTTAATGAGAATGGGGTGGGAGACAATGTCAAAGGCCTTTCCTCGTAGAAAGCATTCAGGTGGGTGTGACGGGCCCTGCCCCTAATGAACCCATGCTGGTTGCCCCTGAGCATCATCCCCCCTGCCGGTCCTTCCTAGATGTGCTCCTGGATAATCTTCTCAAAGAGGTTCCCCAGAATCGAAGTAAGACTAAAAGGCCTACAGTTGCGCGGGTCCTCCCTCCTCCCTTTTCTAAAAATGGGGACCACACCTGAGCAGATCATCAAGTCCGATCCCCTACCTTAGGCAGGAATGAATATTGGGCTCATATGACCCCTACTAAGTTAAGCTCATATGACTCCAGCTACGTAGTTATCAAGCCTCCTTTTAAAGACCCCTAAGGTAGGAGCCAGCACCACTTCCCTTGGAAGCTGGTTCCAGATCCTGGCCATCCTGACGGTGAAGTAGTGCCTCCTGATGTCTAGCCTGAACCTACTCTCAATCAACTTGGATCACCTCCTTGGACCTGCTCGTGATGCATCTGTGGATACATGACAAGGCGCGGTTAGCCTTGCTGACCGCGTCCTCACATTGCTGGCCCATGTTCATTTTGGAATCGATAATGACACCAAGATCTCTTTCTGCCACTGTGCTTTCAAGAAGGGAGTTCCCCAGCTTATAGGTATGCTGCTGGTTCTTACTGCCCAAGTGCAGTACCCTGCACTTGTCAGTATTGAATCCCATCCTATTTTCATTTGCCCACCCCTGTAACCTGTCCAGGTCCAGCTGCATCCTGAATGCCTTTGGTGAGCCAGGAGGGCTTTTGAGCACTCTTCCCCCCTTTGATTCTCATTGGGACTGTCACCCCTTGGGCTCACAGGATCATCTCCTTAAGGAGATGAGATGAGATGAGAGATAAAAGACCTGATTACCTACCTATCAGCCCTATTGTCTCTCTGCTAGTTACTTGTACCACACAGAATCAATCCCTTACCTTTTTCTGGAAGTGCAAAGTTTCAAGAAGTTAAATGAATAAATTGTTGGGTGTGGAGTAGATCTGGGCAAGGAGGAGGAGTCTGGAAATAAATGCAAGGAGGTGAGGGCAATAGAAACAAAACAGAAACATTTTGAGCAGAATATTCCAGAAGTCTTGAGGAATAAGTTTCTGAATATAGCCTCTCCATTGATTTGAGATCCAGAGAGGGAACAATATGGTAGAAAGGAAAACCTATCAAGGCAGCAGGCTTACCAGGCTATAAAGAGAGAAGAAATCAAAGATGAGAACAAATGTAGAAGAAAGTGAAAAAAAGCCCCAAGCTAATAGCATGTGGCTGCAGTGCTCATTTGGTATCCTCCTAATAAAGTGTGGCAAAAATATCCCCCAAAAATCCATGATTCATCTAGTGAATTGGAGATAGCTCACCTCCCAGTGACTTCACAAGTATCTGCTTCAATCAGCTTTGGTAAATAAAATAACCAAATCATAATTCAGTTTTCTGATGTAGCTGCAAAATTAATCTGAAAAAAGATCAAAACAACTCACTGCTTTAAAATGTATAGTTGTGTACCTTCTAAAAATGAAACCTACGTCTATCACTGAGTTGTGAATAATATGTATTACAGTTATATCAAACAAAAAGAATACACTTTTTGTAGAAAATTGATTAAATCAAGGCTTAAATTGTGATTTAAATCATGATTTTAATTGATTTGAATTCAAATCCACCCTGCTGGGGAGGCCTCACCTGGAGTACTGTGTCCAGTTTTGGGCCCCACAGTTCAAGAATAATGTAGACAGTTAGTAAAGGGTCCAGTGCAGAAGAACAAAAATGATTGGAGGCCTCAGAGGCAAGACTTATGAGGAAAGGCTGAAAGAACTAGGGTTGTTTAGTGTGGAGAAGAGAAGACTCAGGTGGGATTTAGTAACAGTCTTCAAATACCTGACAGGCAATTACAGACAGTTTGGAGTTGGGCTTTTCTTCATGACCGTAGGGGACAGGACTAGGAACAGTAGTTTTCATCCAAATCTGCAAAAACATGACAAAATTATAGCTATTTTAGTGATTCCCCAATATAGTCTATAGCTGAATCTCCAAATTGGCACCAAATCTCTGAATTTGAATGGAATCAGGACAGTGATTTGAATCACCAAATCAAATCACTGTCCCTCCGAATTGGCCCAATCCAAATACAAAGTGAATACTTGCTGCTTTGCACAGGCCTACTGCCCACATATAAGGGGCAGCACAGGAGAAGATGCAAAGGATTTGAAAATGTAATGTGTGTAATTGAAGCCTGGATAACTAGTGATGGCATAGGCTGTAGAAAGTCTTGAATTCAAAGGCAGGCATCTTACACTTGATGAGATAAATAGAGAATGGACAGCATGATACACAGAGAGTGTGATGCAAAGAGATGAGGGATATGGGCAAAAACAATGGGATAAAGGAATGCTTTTTTTTAGAACTATTCTGGATGAATATCAACAGGGTCTGTCAAGGCCAAGAAAAGGATGTTTCATTAATCAACAATCAAAATGAGACCTTGGCAAGAGTTTCATCTTTGCAGAGGAATAGGAAAGGGTGAATCCTAGAGATATTGTGATTTAGTCATAGTTCAGAAGTGAAGACCTAGAGAGATCTCAAGTGAAGATGATGTCAAGATTACAGTGAGTGGCAGGAAGGATAGTAACGTTGTCCACAGTGATCAAGATAGCATGTAAGAAAGATTAAAAGCTCTTTTTTAGTTATGTCGAACTTGAGATAATTGTTAGAAATCCGCAAGGAAGTGTCAGAGACCATGATTTCAATTTGGGTAGAAGGGATGTCTAAAATAGATCTGCGAGTCATTCATCTTGAAATATTAGTTGAATTTGTGTTTGCAAATTAAAGTGTTCAGGGATGATGTGAGGACAAGAAGAGAATGAACCAAGAAGTTGGACTTGTGGAACAGAAAGTTTATGTGTTACAGAGGATCCCCCAAAGGATGCTCTGAAGAATCTGTTAGAGGAAGGAGTAGAATCCAGAGAGAACAGTGTCATAGAACTAAAGGAAATGTGAGAATTCAAGTGGGGTGTTGTTTGTCAAATGCTACTGACTGGTTAAGAAAGTTGAGGATGGAGGACTCGTTCCAAGAAAGCGCTAAAAAAAAATGAGATACTTGCTGTCACACACAGAAAAAAATATTTTTTATAGATTTTTACTTTTGTTTTGGAGTTCCATTAAAGACTTAACTTAGACAAAAGATGTGCTTTCCATGCTGAATTGCTTATTATGATTATGTAAATGTTGTAAGTTGAGAGAGTCTTTGTAGCTATGTGTTATTTCACAGCAACTTCTTTATCTGCAATATAATTCACACTGTAATAGTATAATACTAGAAACAAGAGTATCAGTTTATTCCTTAGAGCTAATTGGCCTCATAACAATACATAGTCCAAAAATCACTGGCATCCAGTCGGCTCAAACGGTTATGAAATGTTATTGCCTAATATACCAAGGTCGGACGCAAGTTTGGGTAGCTACTAAATCTAAAGTACACTCTCCAGCCTCTATAATTAATCTTAGGATTGGGTGATATAAAGTAACATTCTTAGCTAAGTATTGAATCAATTATATTTAATAGGCCAAGTTCTGCTATTAAACATGTGAGTGCAACTTCCATAGCAATCATAACTTTGTGTAAGGGCAGATTTGATTTTAGGTATCATATTATTGTTGTGTCGTGTTTTGAGATCATAAAACAAGTAGTTTGAAAAGGATTGTCTCAGGTGTATTTTAAAAAGAAGAGAAATGCATAAAAGAAATATTTACATTAATGAAAATGAACTAGTATAGCAATACTGGCATGATTATAACAAAAAGGAGACTTTACTATGACTATTCTACTTAATTTCTGAACATAGGAAGAAATCTGCTATTTCACTGAAGATGTAAATAGTTACAGATTATCCTTATTTTTTACTAGCTTTTTTAACTCTAACACTTAGTAACATGTGGGCCCCTGCCTCTTCTGAGCTGTGCTCTAGAGTACTTGTGCCAAAGTTGGCCTAGGGCTGTAATTAAGAGAAGGAAAATGTTTAATGAGGGGTGTGTAGGTACGGATCAGTGGCAACATGAAAAACAGAACACGGGCAAAGAGAAGGTATCTTTCCAAAACTGGATCTCCTTGTCAATCACAGACAAGCACCGTCTCCAGAAAAATCTTATTCAGGCATCAGCAAGAAGTGGAACAATAAGGGGAGGGCTTCATCAGCTGACAGAAGGGGGAAAAAAGAAATAGTGCTGAGGGGGGTGACTTTGACTTCTGAAATTTGAATGCAGTTTTTGTCATTGGTGGAATGCTGTTCGCTTCATCCTTCCAATTACAATATACAAGTGTATTACAAAGAAAGCCCTCTAAGTCATCATCAAAGTGTATTTTGCAGCACATGGAAAATTATGTCTTCAAGACAAACAAAAAAATTATACTAACTCCAGCAGTCAAATGTATACCTGTCTGCCTTTGGATTGTAAAAGTAGCATTTGAATGGATTATTAAATAGAAATGCATGGCCTCTGGCCTCTCAACTGTTTAACAAACTGGTATGATTCCCTTACCTCACCTCTCTTATCCACAGGGAGATAGGTGTGAATCATGCCTATGAACTTGTAAAACTTGCCCTTATTACCATAAGATCTAGGTTGGAAACAAATATTTTATCTTTATAGAAAGCTTTTACATGGTAAAATTTGTGCCTAATTTTCTTATGAACAAGTTTTACATTGCATTTTCCCCTTCCAGCTATATATTTCCTGAACAGCTTCTGTAACAATCAAGGTGGGCAGTACACCCTTTTTCATGACAGTCGCATAGGGCGACTAGATGTAATGTAAATGAAAACTAGATGTAAAGGACCACAAGATTCACACTTCATTAAAATGTAGGTTGAATACCGTTCAGGTATCTTGTATAATCTTCTATCTGGATTGTATCTCCATTTCGATTTGTATGACATTACCTGTTTGGAGCAGGATAAAGACTCATTGTTACTGTCAGTCCTGTTTCAGGCTAAATATTCATCTAGTCCTTTGTGGCTGCCATTTTTATCAGGCATTCAGAACAGCTTCCCTTTGCTGATCTGCCATTTTCCAACATATCACTGTTTCACTTGTATGATTTCTGGTGAGACAAGCTCAGACCTGGATGCTTTTCTCTCACTAACAGAGAAAAGAAATGTCTCTGGTGCCTCCTCTGCAGAGAAAGTTGATTCATGTGTAAATTATCAGTTGGCCTTTATTTGCTTGGCCTGTGGAGAGTACACATGCAGATAAAAGGCTCGGAGGGTCAGGGCTTAGTACGTGCAGGTTTCTCCAGTGGCCACAATGACAGTGTTAGAATTGTTGTCAAAGATTATCAGACAGACTGTGATGTCTTATCATTATTTACTTTCAGTTTAGTGTGTAAAATAAATTTTAACAAGCAGGAAGCTTTTATAACATGTGAACAAAGTACACATCATAACCGTAAATTATCATCATCCTCAAACTCCAATATCAGGATTGTTAAGCACCCATACAGATATCTTTGATGATAGTACTCATGTTGGCATATGGAAACAGTTTGTTTTAACTGTCTGTTTACTTCATGAGTTGCACTTAAAGTGAAAACAAGCTCCAGTTTGGCAAAAAGTACAGAAATACAAAAAAAAACCCCCAAAACACAAACAAATCATCTCAAATATTTTATACACCAGAAACTAGAAGCAGGATGACTGATTTTGGTTTGCACTGAAATATTTTTAAAAATTATTTTCCTTTTGTTCATTTGCACATAGCTTCTAGGCATAGCATTAAATGGTAAATGGAAGTTTTCCGATGTTGTGTCTCATTTAATAAAGTAGTTACAGTATATTTGTCTATTTTACAACTATATTTGTATTGGCATATAATGTGTGCAGCAGCTGGGAACTGTGTGGGGGTGGCAGAAAGTTATTTGATCTACAAAATCAGTTATCTGTCACTCAGTTGCCTTTCACTGAAACATAATCAAGGATCATTATGGGCCTATTAGCAGCTTTGATGTAAGTGTATTTTATATGCCATTTTCAGAACAACAGTTATCCTCCCAAAAGTAAAGTTGTTAAAGTACACCTGTCTCTTAGTTTCACAAGGTAATCATAAATCAGACAGAATACTCGGCTTGTGAAATGTAAATTCAAGACCCATAGGATTTGATCCATCAGGTCAACTTCGATTTAGACATTTGGGGCTCCCCTTCTATTGAATAAACAGTAGACAAGGTCATCTCTGCCAAAGTGCTATTGTTAACTTATCTATGCTTGTAGCAATGTTATGAGCAGTTTTAAAAGGGCTTTTGTGGCAAAAAGCAAGCATTGTAACTTACTTTAAAAGAAGAAATTAAACAACCCAGACTCAGTTTTGAGAGTGAAGGAATAAATTGTTGCATACTAGTTTTATGTCTCCCTTGGTAATTCTTTCCCTTTTTATTGTTATTAGTGATATTACATGTTTTGTTTATAATATAATTCATATTGAAATCACTTATCCTCTGTATTTGCTTTAGTTCAGAGATGTTTTTCTCATGAAATTTTATTATGCTAATAGTTTGAAAGTGAGTTTGCATCCTTGATGGTATAGACTTATTTTGGTACTTAAATTTTGCTTTTAAAAATTGCCACTTCTTTTCAAAACCAAAGTTTCCTTTTGGTCCTTTCATAGTTTGGGTGGGTCAAGTGGCCTTGAATCTTCTCAGGGAGCCTATTTGTTCTCAGGGGCCTCAGTGCACCATTAATTGTATGGGAAGCATTGTGGCCCTAAATGGGCACTGGACTAGCACTCAAGAAAACAGTATTCTAGTCTGCTCAGGAACTGGCTTTGTGATCTGAAGAAAATCATTTTCCCATCACTAAAATTATCATAACTGACACTTGCCCTTTTTTTAATGCATTAATATCTGTGGTTGCACTCTAACCATTGGGTTGTTTATTAATAATACTGTGGGATTGAGAAGGACTTTTTTTCAGATTGGCAAAACCTTTTGTTTTTGTCGTTGCTTCAC
>NW_005842209.1:1779623-1817790 GCF_000455745.1 Alligator sinensis | reverse complement strand
TTACATCCAGACGGGGTGCTATTAGCACAGAGACATAAACTCCAGCACATATTGCGCTGGATTTTATTGCTCCAGGGCACCACATCTGAGTGTGCATCCAGGACCACAGCATGTGGAACTGGGTCAGACCAGCCCTGGCTGACAGGAGGCCCAAGTGGTCAGCCTACCAGCCCGAGGATACTCCAATCTCACTCAACATACTGCAGAGGGAGCCAGCTGGGGCATGAGGGTGCTCCAATGTTGGGCTAGCTGGCAGGCAGCCCCTGCACTGAAGCATCCTTGTGCCCCAGCCAGCCCTGTCAACGCCTGCATGTGTATTGCTGTGCACTGAAGAACTCCACTATAGGATAGTACAAGTACTAACCTGCAGCAGAGTTAATTAGTTTTCTGCAGGCTAATAGGGCCTCACATGCAGACATTGAGACTTTACTGTGCAGCTAATTAGACAGCTCCGTAGTAAATGTCTCGCATAGGTGTGCCCACTCAGTAGGGTCAGCATTTTGGCAAGAGCATGTACTTGTTTAGAATAGAAGCTAATGTATGGGACAATAGAAAAGTTTACATCTGTTTCTTAACAAAAGCCTGTTGCTGTGACTGTGCCATAACAGGGCCATAATTTGTGTCAAGTGGATGCACAAGGCAAAGCATAAGTTGAGACAAGGTACTGTAACAAATCTGGGACTACAGTAATGGGACTTGGACAATAAACACAGATAAAGGCAGGGGTAGATCATGGGCAAGTACAGTGGTGCAGTTGCACCCCCTTTTGATTTCTGATCTACCTAAACTTTAAAGCCAACTACCTGGGAGGGGAAGTGGCATTTCTATTTAGGCAGCCCTGATTGAGTCAATTTACTTCATAGCTCCTTATAATCGACCTGATTCTTGCTAATCTCTCTTCATTCTGTAGGTGTTAACAACCCCCATTCTTTGTAAAGGTCTTGATGTTCCATTACTCAAACTGTCCTTTCTTCTGAAGTTTTGCTGTCTTTTAGCCACTCCTAGTAATGTCTTCTGCTTCACAGGCCTGCAGACTGTCTTTAGCTCTAGCTAAAAACTTTAATTCAGGTGTAGTAATATTAAGTCAGGTATAAAAATGACTGACAGTGAAGTACTGGAGGCACTGTCAAGACATGAACACTAGATTTTATTTGAACTTGAATAAGAGATATGCAGTTAACTATAATGACTACAGGACTAATGCAACAATATCTTTTAACTATTTTGACCATTTTTGCCTGGTTTCTTGTGTTTTTTAAACAACATAGAATCTAGCAAATTAGTGAACATTCAAATAAACACGAAAATGAAGTTATATTTGTTTTTGCTTTGGTCTTAAACTCAATAATATAGTGCTTTGCTCCTAGGATATTAGTAAAGGATCTAGTTTCTCTTTAACTGGAAAAAATGTGTGTCATGTTTTAGGTGACGATGCACCACACCATCTGTTACTCCCCCTTCTCCTCCCCATTTCAAAATCCTAGATCCATCCATGGATAAAGATACCCTTGATCTCAGCTCAAGGTCTTCACACAAGAAAAGGGAAGGATTAATGTTTTATTCTGCATCTAAGTGCATTTGTTGATTGTGACTAACATGGTCTTATACCACGTAATTATGGCCAGGTAGAATCATAGAAGTAGGGTCGGAAGGGACCTTGTAGATCTTCAAGTCTGACCCCCTGCCTGCTTTATGGATGTCTAATCTAAATCTACTCTCCAACAACTTGTGGCCATTATTCCTTGTTATCCCAGGGGGCACTAGGGGAAACAAGACCTCCCCCAAACCCTTCTGGTCCCCCCTAGTGAGTTTATAGATGGTCACCAGGTCCCCCCTCAGCCTTCTCTTGTGGAGGCTGAACAGGTTCAGGTCCCGTAGCCTCTCATTGTAGGGTCTGCCCTGCTGTCCCTGGATCATGCGGATGGCCCTCCTCTGGACCCTCTCAATGTTGTCCACATCTCTCTTGAAGTGGGGTGCCCAGAACTGGACACAGTACTCCAGCTGTGGCCTGACCAGTGTCGTGTAGAGAGGGAGGATCACCTCCTTGGACCTACTTGAGATGCACCTGTGGATGCACTATAGGGTCCGGTTAGCCCTGCCGACCGTGACCTCGCATTGTCGGCCCATGTTCATCTTGGAGTCAGTGATGACTCCAAGATCCCTTTCTGCCTCTGTGCTCTCAAGAAGCAAGTTTCCCATCTTATAAGTGTGCTGCTGGTTACTACTGCCCAAGTGCAGCACCCTGCACTTGTCAGTATTGAAATGCATCCTGTTTCTGTTAGGCCACCCCTGCAACCTATCCAGGTCTTGCTGCAATCTTTCCCTCCCTGCTAACGTACCCACCTCACCCCAAATTTTGGTATCATCAGCAAATTTGAACAGGTTGCTTTTCACCCCGTCGTCAAATCGCTGATAAAGAAATTGAACAGTGCGGGCCCAAGGACCGAGCCCTGGGGGACTCCGCTGCCCACTTCCCCCCAGGTCGAATATGACCCATCCATCACCACCCTCTGAGTATGACCCTTCAGCCACTTTGCAATCCATGAAGAAATGAAAATGGACTACTTTGGACATACTATCCGACTGATAACAATAAGAATGAAGGTCCAGCTACTGTTCTGCCTCCCAGATGTCTAAATCTCTGTCACAGCTACCCAAAAAGCATGTATCTTGCCTCAATAATGCAATCTTATTCTATCCACAGACATCCATAATTCTCCTAGTTTTCCAGTCAGCAGCAGCCATATGCCCTTCCTTCATGTTGAGATACAGCTCATTCAGTTATCTACCTGAACCAGTGTATCTAACTGACAGTCTATAGCAATAATTTTTAGTGTACAGTAAAGCAAGAACAGGGGTCCATCTACCTTTTGCCCAATACCCTGGTGGTTAGGACACTCACCTTAATCACTAAGCTATGCTCTAGGTAAGACTACGGAGTTTTTTCATTCTATCTGTTAAAGTTTGTCCATTGGGTAGAAGCAGGCTAGAAGGGAAAAACATGCAAGAAGGACCCTGTCTCTATAACCTAGAGTGGAGGGCTTTCCCCTGGAAGGGAGTGAGCCCTGGGTTCTGTCCCCAATTCCCAGTGTTGTTTAGCATTTTGCATGAACTAGGCTAGTCGACTAGGTACCCTAACCAGCCAGATACAGACTCTTCTGGCTGAGTGCGGTCTAGAATCCCGGTCACACACTTCATGGGCAAGTGCAACTGGGGAAAAAGGTGACTGGATTGACTTCCTTTTTTGGCATGATTTATTTTGTCCATCTAAATGAAAGGGAACTTGTGCCAAGTTTATGTACTTCCCAGGCAAAATTGGATCACAATGGAGCATAGGTGGAGGAAAACACCTACATAACCTTCTGGTAGTTTAGTGACTTATGGTTTATCTCTGCCACATTACTGGTGAGTCCTGGGGAGGTCATACCACCCATATCCACCCATCAGTCTGCTGACACACTCCAGAACCAGACGTTTGCCAGTGAGGCTATTTCAGGCATGTCTTCAGTGGCCACTGTCAGGGACACTCAAGACTAAGGTCTCAAGAGTGGACACTAGAGATATTGGAGCTTTGGAGTACAGCTCTGGAGTATATAAGTGGACTCAGGTGAGCAAGACATCTGCCTCATGCTTTCTGGGACGTGGTAGTGCTACAGTATAAATAAGCCATTAAACACCTGGCAGTATAAGCTGCATAAGTGTAACTTAAATGCCTTAGAGGCAAAACAGAATTTGATAAAAGCTATGACCTCAGTTATAACCTTAACTAATTCTAGAATATCCTTATTTCTGACTATGTAGAAATGTTGATGTAACAACATACTTTCTAAAATGTATGTTGATATGGAGTCTGGAAAACACTCAGATAAGTTAGCAGGTATTTCATTTTGATAATATCAACCTGTTTGTACTGTAACAGATCTGAAATATTTGGCAGTTCTTTATATATACAAATATGTTTCACGTATAAGAGTATGGAACATTGTACACAAATATACCATTCACTTAATACAAGCAACATCTTGTGGCAATTTTCCTAAGAATATTTTATCCTATTTTATACATCTGTGAGGAGATGTATATGATTTAATTGTATGACAAATAAAAATATGTGAAGGTAGGGAACAGATTTGTTTATGTGCATAATAATTTACTTATCAGGCTAACTTAATTCAAACACAGAATTATTATTTACATTGTGTGATCAACATACATTTTTGTACATATGTAGACTATACAATACAACATGGTAGCAAGTAGCAATACTAAAAATAAGTGCTTGTCCCAAAGTACTTAATCCAAAGCAATGAATGAGTACTGTACTTTACAGAACAGAATGAAGATTACAATTTAATATAGCATGTTACTTTTTTTAGTGAGCTGTTCCTTTACATAATTTTATGAGTGAATTGACTGAGGTAAAGCAAAGTCATGTGACTTGCATGTAGTTGAGCAATCATTCATATTTTAGAAAACAATGCCATTGTGCATGAAAAATGGACACACAATTACAGACCTATTCTGATCCTGCAGTTTCTGTGATTAAGAGCACAAATAGGTGGAGTCACAAATTACATATTTGTCATTTACCTATACAATTATCTAGTTAATATATGCAATTGTATTAGACATTTGAAAATTGGACACAAAGAACCAACCCTTTGGGTCCTGTGACAGGCACTGGCTACACAGAACAGAATGGGATAAAGGAACTTAAGGCAGTTTACCCCACTTAAGTAAGGAAGGGTGCAAAGGTAGAAGAACAGCAACTGAATATCAAATTCAGGTTTTGTGCATACAGTTATATATCAAACATAATGAAAATCTATGCAAATAAATGTAGTGAAACCTAAATTAGAACCAAGTACCAACCTTACTGTTAGCTCTGTGTTAATAAAAATAGGGAGCTCTTATGTTGCTTATCAGCTGGATTGCTGAATCTCAAAGGCTAAAGACAGACTTTCAGAAAACCTGAGCCTGAATTGATTCAATCTTTGCAGGTTAGTCAAACCTGGCTAGGCTAAATCAGTTTTGTAACCAGACAGACATCCCAGAAATGCAGTCACATGCTTGCAGTGTCCCTTCCTTCCACAGCACTGAGCTGAGGGGGAGCATGGCCAGAACCCAACAGGGTGCTCTGATTAGCCCAGCAGGGAATTGATAACAGTGTTTATCTCCCCAAACTCAGTGTTTATCACCCCATTAAGAAAACAACAGAGGGACTTTACGAGCTATGAATTGATTACGAGTTGATTCAGCATGGACCATAGCCAGCATGTGTTCTGCTAGCCAAAATACAGACATCTCCTCAGCAAGGTAGGAATTCCCCCCTCCCCACTACTTAACAGGGAGTGGTGAGGGGAGTGTGGAGCAGCTTGCAGTCTCTGGAGCTGCAGCTGGGGAACAGAAGGGAGGGGCCAGCCCTGCTGTGGAGCAGAGAGAGCCCCACCAAGCACAGAGAGCATGCCAGGATGCTGGGGGAGTCTGATTTATCTTAAACCAGGAAGGGATCTGGGACAGACATTGCATAAACTGGTTTGAGCCAAATCAGTTAAGTATCTCAAACCAGTTTCAGCTATTTTCAAACTGGTTTAAGTGCACTGGGCATCTGTTCTGTTACAGATTTAAACCAGTTTCGGATCACTTAAGCTGGTTTATGTGTAGTGTCTGTCTAACCAAAGTGTTTACATGTAAGTAGTAGAATTTAACGTACTTAAAGCTTGTAATTTCATGTATGCCATGATTTAGAATATATGTAGAAATCAACACACTCAAAAGGGCAAGTTAATAATTTGTATGAGTGTGTATATATTTTTGTTTTCCTGATTACTTACCAAAATTAAATCATGTTTGTCCTCAAGGTGTTGTCAGCAATTTCAAATTTGAGTTGCTTTTTGTGAAAAATGTTGATAGATGTCTATATAAACTAAGCTTTGGTAGCTCTCCAGATTGACAGGTTTACCACTTGTGTTAGCCCTGCATGGCAGTATAGAATATTGAAATATTGTTAAATTACACTATTTTACCTACAAGACCACCTACATCCTAATCTAGATCTCCTTCTGCATGTTTGACTTCAGCTACATCCTCCTTAAATAGAATGGTTTGCTATTAGAGGGTCTGCAACATGATATAATTCATTATATGATTCAATTTTCAAGCACTGCTATGATACCCTACATATGCTATGAAAGCAGCAAATTCACTTCCTATATAAAATTTGTCATACATTAATGATTCAAGTTTCTTATTCCTCTGAAAAATTGCTACAAGAGGGCCATTTTCATTTTGTCATTTTTTTAATGTAAAGAATTTCTCAGTTTTGCTTAAAATGGGTCTGTCATGTTCAAAAACAACATTTTGAAGGATTTAGTAAGCTGCGGTTGTCCAAAATTTGTCTTTAAAAAGTAAAAACCTAAATTCTCAAGAGGATATTTATATTTCAGATTTTTTCACACTATCTTTTATTCACACACTTAATCCATATTAAATAGAAATAAGTCTTACTTCAGTATTCACCTCATGACCCCTTTAAAGAAAACTTACTCTGCTGCCTTTTACCTGAGAAGCCTATTAAGTAGTCTGGTACTAGTCAAAGACATTACTTCAGATTTGGAAGCAGATGCTGCAGAAGGAAAGAATGTGAACAATTCCAGAGTTTGGGGAAATCTTACTGATTCTTACAAGGTTGCTGAGATGTTTTCTAGAAATGAAATCTTCTCCTCACTGAAGTCAAAGGTTTCAATTTCATGCCAGTTTCCTTTTTATGCAACAAATGTACGATATTTACAAGATTCTAAGACTAGAGTTTTTTTCCCCATTTAACATAGGGAAAAGTGTCTTCTCTTAGAAGTGGGTATGGGGGAAGGGTTGGGGGACAGGCAGCTGCTGTGGCTTGGGCTCCAGCCCTAACCTCAGGTCAGGGCTATATCTGCAGCTTCTGCCAGCCCCCTGCCCACCATCTCTGTACCCTGCCATCTTGCCCCCATCTCCACCACATACAGCCTCTGCTCTCGCGGCTGCTACAGGGTCTGGGCTATGGCCCAGGCTACAGTCGGGGGCTACAGTGGGGACAAGCCTGCTGGCACAGAGCAAAGGGGGAAGCAGGAAACAGAATCTGGGAGGAGGGGGAAGGAAGGAAGCAGAGGCTGGAGGGAGGAGGAGGGCAGAGCAGAGGCTGGGGGAAAGCAAGGGAGCAGAGACTGGGGGGAGAAGCAGGAGGGGGAGCAGAGGCAGAGTGGGAAGGTGTAGGCCAAGACTGTGGGGGCAGAGATAGCAGGGGGGCATGCATAAGCAGGGGATAAGCTGCTTGACCTCCCCACACCACCGAACCCCCCACTTCCTGCCCCCCCCTGCAGTGGTGGGAGGCATGAATTAAAGATGACCCTCCAATAATTAGATTCTGTACTTGGAAAATTATAACAAATTTATGAATTTTTGTTGTATAAAATCTATTTGGGGGTCATCTTAAATTCAGGTTTATCTTAGATTCAAGTAAATGCAGTAATTAATCTGTTTCTTTTTTACTTTTTTTCTAGTAGGTTATCTGCCCAGCTTCTAGATTTAAGACTTCAGCTTACAAAATATGAGAGCTGTTGGGGGTTAAGGCATAAATCCTGAGACCAGTGCATGGGTTGCATGCCCATGTGGGTTGATATGGAGGATAAAAACTAATTTAATCACTACAGAGCTACTCTATGGAGACTCACCACCCCAATGGTTGAATTAGCTTCCCTAATTAGATTCTATACGGTGCACTGTCTATCTGGGTGTACAAACATGGCACTAGAGAGAGGAACAGGATTTGCCCTGGTAATTGTCATTTTGGTTCAAATATTTCTTGGAAGACGGCAGGCAAAAGAACAGAGTTAAATGAGTTCAGATCCTCAGTTGGTGTAAGTCAAGGTAGCAATGAAGGTTTCATAGTTTCATAGTTTCATAGTTTTTAGGGTCGGAAGGGACCTAATAGATCTTCTAGCCCGACCCCCCGCCAGGGCGGGAGAACAACAAAAGAACCCTAAACAAAAAACGGGACTCAAATGAGTCCAGCCAGGTAGGTATCCAGCCTCTTCTTAAAGATCCCCAGGGTAGGGGCCAGCACCACCTCCCTTGGAAGTTGGTTCCAGCTCCTAGCCGCCCTAACTGTGAAGTAGTTTTTTCGGATGTCCAATCTGTACCTCCTCTCCATCAACTTGTGCCCATTACTCCTTGTTATGCCAGCGGGGGCTAGGGGAAACAGCGTCTCCCCCAAACCCTTCTGGTTCCCCCTAGTGAGTTTATAGACGGTCACCAGGTCCCCCCTCAGCCTTCTCTTGTGGAGGCTGAATAGGTTCAAGTCCCGCAGTCTCTCACTGTAGGGTCTGCCCTGTTGTCCCCGGATCATGCGGGTGGCCCTCCTCTGGACCCTCTCCATGTTGTCCACATCCCTCCTGAAATGGGGCGCACAGAACTGGACACAATACTCCAGCTGCGGCCTGACCAGCGTCGCATAGAGGGGGAGGATCACCTCCCTGGCTCTACTCGAGATGCACCTGTGGATGCACGACAAGGTCCGGTTAGCCCTGCCAACCATGACCTCGCATTGTCGGCCCATGTTCATCTTGGAGTCAATAATGACACCAAGATCCCTTTCCGCCTCCGTGCTCTCAAGTAGGGAGCTCCCCATCGTATAAGTGTGCTGCTGGTTCCTACTACCCAAGTGCAGCACCCTGCACTTGTCCGTATTGAAACACATCCTGTTCCTGTTTGCCCACCCCTGTAACCTATCCAGATCCTTCTGCAATCTCTCTCTCCCTGCTAGCGTGCTCACCTCCCCCCAAATTTTGGTGTCATCAGCGAATTTAAACAGGTTGCTTTCCACCCCAACATCAAGATCGCTGATGAAGAAATTGAACAGCGCAGGCCCCAGGACCGAGCCCTGGGGGACTCCACTACCCACCTCCCCCCAAGTCGAGTATGATCCATCCACCACCACCCTCTGAGTGCGACCCTTCAGCCAATCTGCAATCCATCTGACTGTGTAGGCATCTATGCCACAGTCGCCTAGTTTATTAATTAGGATGGGGTGAGAGACGGTGTCAAAGGCCTTGCTGAAGTCCAGAAAGACTACATCCACCGCGACACCTGCGTCCATGGCCTTTGTGACCTGATCATAAAAGGCAATCAGGTTGGTCTGACATGATCTCCCCCTAATAAATCCATGCTGATTGCCCCTGAGCATCATCTCGGATGCCGGCCCATCACAAATGTGCTCCTTGATGATCTTCTCAAAGAGTTTCCCCAGGATTGAGGTAAGACTGACGGGCCTATAATTGCCCGGGTCCTCCCTTTTCCCTTTTTTGAAGATGGGGACCACATTAGCTACCTTCCAATCGTCTGGCACCTGGCCCAAGCACCACGATCGCTCGTAGAGCCGTGCCAGGGGCCCTGCAATAACCCCAGCCAGCTCCCTCAGCACCCTGGGGTGGAGAGCATCCGGACCCGCTGACTTGAACGCGTCCAGCCCCTCCAGAAGCTCTCTAACCCGGTCCTCCCCAACCTGAGGTCTGAAGGCGATCCCCTCGCGTCCGGCTTCTATCACAGCAGGGAAGTCCCGGTCCCTGCACAAGAAAACGGAGGTGAAGAATTGGTTAAAGAGGTCCGCTTTATCCTCTGACGCAACCACCAGATTGCCCCGCATATCCTGCAGGGGCCCCACATTACCCGGCGCCTTCTTCATCCTCCCAATATATTTGAAAAAGGACTTTTTGTTATCCTTAATCCTGGACGCTAATCCGAGCTCTATCTCCGCCTTGGCCTTCCTAACAGCCCGCCTGCAGGCCCGAGCAGAGGAGGTATACTCCTCTTTGGAGATTACACCCCCCTTCCACCGGGCGTACGCCACCCTTTTGGCAAGCAGGCATTCCCGGACACCCTTGGTGAGCCAGGGGGGCTTTTGGACACTCCTGCCCGCCTTGCTTCTTGTCGGGATGGACACCCCTTGGGCCCCGAGTATCGTTTCCTTAAGGAACGACCACTCCTCTTGGACGCTGAGTTCCTCTGCCCTCAAGGACCCCAGTTCCTCTCCCACTAATCTCCTCATCTCACTGAAGTTGGCCCTCCTGAAGTCTAGGGCCACCACCTTGCTGCGGGCCCTTGACACTCTACGCTGGATGGTGAATTCCAGCACGCGATGATCACTATTGCCCAGGTGGTCAAGAACCTGGAGGCCTCTTACCAGGTCGTCGCCTGCGGCCAGGACCAGGTCCAGCAGAGCATCTCCTCTGGTGGGACTGTGCACCTCCTGAATCAAGTGGAGGTCCTGCAACTCGGCCAAGAACCTCCTGGAGCGGTCCGTCCCGGCTGACTGCTCCTCCCAGCAGATGTCCGGGTAATTAAAATCGCCCATGACAACTACATCCCTTGCTTTTAGTGTCTCCGCAAGCTGGCCTGAAAATTCCCTGTCCAGCTCCTCCTCCTGATTGGGGGGTCTGTAATAGACCCCCACCGTCAAATCCCTCTCGCCTTGCCCCCCCTGGATCTTGACCCAGAGCACTTCAGCTTGCCCTTCCCCTGACCCCATTCTGCTGGCAGAGGATGTGTAGTGCTCCTTGACATAGAGTGCCACCCCCCCACTTTTCTGCCTTCTCTATCCTGCCTGTATAGCCTATAGCCCCTAATGTTAACTGCCCAGTCATGGGACGAGTCCCACCACGTCTCTGTTAACCCTACGACATCTGGATTTGAACTAGCTATTCTGAGGGCGAGTTCCTCCTGTTTGTTCCCCATGCTACGAGCATTGGTGTACAGGCATTTAAGGCCTTGCAAGACCGTGTGCCCCCCCCCCCGATTAGGCAGACCATCAGGACCCCCCTTACTTACCTTTGCACCCCTTGCCCTGATGGCGTCTCCTCGTCTTCCTGCAGCCCCCTCTCCCGGCGAGTCTAGTTTAAAGCTCACCGTACGAGATCAGCCAACCTGGAAGAGAAGACACGCTTGCCATTAGGTGCCTCACTTTACATTAATTGAGGGTTTGGTATTTAGCAATAACAGCTGTGTGCTGCACAGAATAAGTACTTGTTTTATTTTCATTTTTGAAGTATTGAATAAACAAGTACTCATACACAATACTCATACCAATCTGGGAAGCATGTATAACATTATTATTAGCAAACACCAAAAAACTGTAGTGGCACTACTAAAAAGAATTAGCAAAAAAGGCATAGCTACAGTGCCATCAAGTGCATTGAGTTCTTTAAATAATGAACTCAAACAAATAATGATGTCCGACGCTATCAGTCAGACAGCGTGGTTTGAAACTGTCAAAAATCTGCTGTTAAATGGTTAATGTAAGTAAAAACAGGCAAGTGCAAGCAAACCATCTCTCAGTTTGTGCACATAAATGCATTTTTGTGTGCAGTGCCTGTCACATCATTTGTATGAAAATTAAGTATCTACTTTGGAAAATGTAGCCTTATAACTTAGCTGAATTCAGCAGCTTTTATTTATTTATTTTACATTTTAAATTAATCAGGCAAATTGTTACTTTGGGGTTAAGTGATTCTGTTTGTTATAGAATGGCCTGTGGCTATGATGCCCACCTTTTTTTTATCTAATTCAAGAGAGTACTGTCACATGAGCTCATGGTTTGATACATATTAATATCTGAGACCAAGAAGATAAAATGTTTTTGATATTCCAAAATAAGTTATTGATCATACACATTATACACACAAGACAAGGACAGAAACACACAGCATCTCTTCCCATGGGACTCTCATGAAAATCATTATAGTTCAGTTATTTGTTTGTTAGAATATGCTGCCTTTGTTTGATTCTTGATAATAGTTATATTTTATTATCTAAAAATTTTCAGACAAGTCAAAATCATTAGAAATGATCCATAACTAAAAATATTGTGGTCTTTTATGAATTTACATGTGGTTTGTTAAGCAATGACTTCAATTTTAGGTCTATTCCTTTGTAACTGCACTTATGTATGAACTCTAACATTTTTCCAAACCCTGTCCCTTTTCAGAGACTTACATAAGAGGCTGCTGCAGCAGGAGATACGCTCTTTTCTGACTTTAAGGGTTACAGAAGATGCTCCCCCACATTTCAGAGAAAAGGGGGATTACAGTATCTTTCTTTTCCTTTTTCTAAAAAGAAAAGATGAATGGTGTCCCACCTTGGATCTAAGAAAGCTTAATGAATTTATTTGCAAGCATATATTTAAAATAGAAACACTGGTATCTATTATCCCATCACTGAGATAAGGGCACTGGCTCATGTCTCTCTACTTACTGTAACATCTTTTTATACCCACCACCTTCATTTTATTGTGGGTCAGGATTATTAGCTGTACAAGGTCTTTTTCTTTGCCTTATCCACACTCTGCAAGGGTCTTTACCAAGACCTTCTCAGGCATGACTGCACGCCTCAGGAAACAAAGGGTGGCAATGTACCCATATTTTGATGTCTACCTAGTAAAACATCTCATGTTAGTGAGCCTACAGACTACCATTGCACTCTTCCATTCAACCACAGAAGTTAGCAATGATCTTAGTATGACCACTTGACTTTATTGATGCTACCGTAGATACAGCATCAACAAGGGCCTGTTGCCCATAGGAGTGATCCTGAACTATATAGGAAATGTTACTGTCCTTCCATATGTGATGTTCTGTACCGTCAGTATGCTGTATGTCAGACTTAACTTCAGAGAAATTCCAGCCTGGGTAGAGACTGTCTGTTTTCCCAAGATACACCCTGTACCCATGATAGGAATGATCTCAAGGCCTCTGTTGTCCTCCATCATGTGCCTTTTCTTCCCTCTGCCCTGTCAGTTTCAATGATAGCATACACTTATCTCCTGGCATAAGAAAAATGCATCAGATGCCTTCAGGTATAGGACTTTTGTACTAGCATTGAGGGAAAGCTCGGCATTAATATTCCAGAGCTCAGAGCAGTTGCCTCATCATATTCTAGGCTACTGTACTCAGGTCCTGACAGATGGTGCCACCACCATGTATGATATAAACAAGCAGGAGCAGCTGAGTTCTATCTAGCACAGCTGGGAAGAAGTTCACTCTGCATTTAGTACATATGTCATCAGATTTATCTCTCCATAGTGCATCTTCTGAGTCTTCGAAGTGCTACGGCAGGTCATTTCAGCAAAATCATCCTTAGCGTGAGTGGGGCATCAAGTACTTCTTCCTCCATTCCATCTCTGCATACTGAAGCCCCTCAAAATAAACCTTTGCAACCAAAGACAAGAAGACATGACCCCTCCTGTGCTTGAGAAAAGGCCTCAACCTTGGCTCTCTATCAGGCACTTTCCTAATCCCATAGTCTGGAGCTGTGATGTATGCTTCTCATCCATGTTCCTGATTCCCTGGTTAATTTACAAACTCTTGTGTTACTCATCCCAGCTGATTCTAATCACTCTCCTGTAGATGAGATTGTTCTGGTATCAGGACCTTCCAGTGCTGTCCAAGCTCAGCCATACATCCCTACACTGTTGCCAGATGTGTGCGCTAAGACCAAGGGTAGAGACTCAGTCTGGATCTCCATACCTTTCATCTCAAAACTTGGATGCTGGATGGAACTGACAGGAGAACAGAGGTGTTCTGTGTTCATCAGGAACTTCCTTATCTTGCAGTAGGGAGCTCTACCAGGTGACTTTACCTGGCTAAGTGGCTTTTGTTTCCCAGTTGGTGCCACTCCAGGGACCTTTCTCCAGCTAATTTTGGGGTTCTCAACATTCTGTTCCATGTGTTACAGCTGAAAAATGTCAGTCTTACCCATGAGCTCAATCAGGGTTCATCTAACTGATCCTTTTCCGTGACATCCCAAAGATTAAATGAATCAAATATAATTTGGGGCTCTGCAGTTGAAAGGAAACTGAGGCGCAGGAATGTGCACCACCTAGTCTCTAGTCAGAGGCTCTGGGACAGAGTATACCCACAAATTGGATTTTATAGGGGGACAGTACAACTCAAACAACTCCACTTACTGGTAATAATTTCCTCTTGTTTTAAGATGTAGCCAGCATGACATAAGAATATTATTGCAAAGGTAGGAATGCAACTCAGTGCTCCAGGAGCAGCATTCATTTGCTTTAACCAGCATTCATTTACCTGCCTGCAGTCCCCTGTCCCCTTTGCTTAATGCCTTTTAAGCGCTGCCACAAGTAAAACAGATGTCTGATAGACAACAACTTCCATCACCACCTAATACTGATGAGCATGCTCTGTGTATTGAATGAAACAAACACTTGTGAACACTAATGAAAATCAGAAGGTAAAATATTCCTCTTCCAGTTAGTGACAAAACCCCTTGCTTTTCCCATGCACCTCAGAATCGTGAGGACAAATCCTAAATTTTGGATTTAGCTCCAGATTATGCCCAGAAAGCTAAGCCTCTAAAAGAGGAAGAAGCATTGCAAGATCCCTATTATGAATTTCTTTTGTGTTCTTCCATCAGAAGACAAGGTTGGTTTGTTGTTTTTCCTCCCCTCTCCTCCGGTGAAAGAAAATATTAGAATACAAGACCACCTGTACAGAGGTTCTGTGTTGTAGCCTCTAACAACGCTGCCTCCAATCCCTAGGAGCGCTGCCGTCTTGCCACGGAGTCCTTGGCCCCATGTATCCCCATGGTCCATCTTAAAGAGGGATTCCTAAAACAGAGCCAAGTGCTAAGGAAATACGATATGGCTTTTAAGTGTATTATATATCCAAGGGCATCTCATCTGAGTGCAGAGAAAAATGTATGTGTTCTTCTCTCCTGGTCTTCCTCTGGTTGGTCCTTTCTGCCTGGAAACTGCCTTCCATCTAATAGATGCCTCAGTACAAGGAGCTCCCCCAGTGGGTCCTGGAGCAAGGAAGTGCACATTTTAGAGTAGCAGGTGAAGGAGGATCATAAAGGTATCTGACTCCTCTGCTTGGGGGAGAAAAAAAATCTGGATTTAGAGTGGATTGTCTGTATGCAGATGAAATCTGGCCTTCAGTTTTTATTCAGATCTTACTCACAGTCCCACTGGCTTCCAATGCATCTGAGTATGGACCAAGTGAAAACTAAGATAGAACATCTGGGATTTGGTTTACTATATTTTCAATGTTGAGTTTGTCCAAGCTTATTGGGTTACTGAGAATACTAACAATTATATAATATGGTTATAGAACTGCAATGCAATTTTAGTCACTTTCATCTGGAGTTGAATACAAGTCAAAAACAGATGGAAATGGTTTTGATGAAAGCTCTTTTTTTTAGTTATAGATTTCTTTCACAATAGATTTTTTAAAAAAGTTAAAAGAAATGTTTTCTTAATTTAATATATGAATACTTTATGCTTATAACATTTCATTTATCCCTAGACTAAGAGAGAACATACTGACTGCATGCCATCCATGTTGCAAGTTTTCCTTAACTGCCCATATAGTGAGCTCCCCTCTAACTTCCCTCTACAGGAGATTCAGTTTTCATATTAAGTCATTGCAGGATCTTTTATGAACAGTGACTGTCAAACTGTGCTAGTGTACACATTTGTGCATGCCTGTATTGTTCTCATTTAGACTTCAGTTCCCACCTCAATTTTTTTTCCCCTGCCAGGGTTTTTTTTTAATTATTATTTTATTTATTTAGCAGCAGTTGTTTTAAATGTATTTCTGAAACAACCTACAGTGGTTTAGCCATACCAAACCAAATTAGAGCAATAATTATTAAAAGACATGCAGAAGGCACAAAAAAATCCCCCAGATGTATATATCTGATTTTTCTACTGTTTCTCTAATACAATTTTTGTGGGCTAACTGTGGCAATAACTGATCATTTTAATATGAGATGACATGATTTCACTTTACTGATCCTTCACAGGGAAATTACCCTGACAAACTCTTTGATTTTGTTCTAATTTTACAGAAAAATTGAGATTCAGAATTTAAAGAGCAGTTTGAATCACCATTTTTAAAACACTTGAAACATTTAAACATTCCTTCCTGTCAAAGTCTTGCATCATTATATCTATCTCTCAGGGTTTTCCATCTCTTCATGTGAGGAGGAGGAACTTAAGCTTCTTCAGAGTCTATTAACATGTTCCATAATTGGCTGGCAAAGCAATTCTACTGTCATGTTAAGATTCTTACTTTCCCAAATATTCATAGAGTGCATCTACATATGCGGTTAGTGCATCTGAATTTTCTGCTCAGAAAACTCATGGTCATGAATGTACTTTAGAGCGCATGTCTACACATGGTAGGGAGACAGCTGCCCCTGCAGCTGGCACAGCTCTCATGGCCACGTGGGAATGTGGACTGGTCCCCATCCCCGTATGGTAGAGAGACAGCTGCCCTTGCAGCCAGTACAACTACCCTCTGCATCAGGGCTTAGCCATGCAGCAGTGGGGAGTCCTGCTGCCTGGGCTGACCAAAAGCAAATTGCTCGCAGGGCTGACAGGAAGCAGTTTTTCTAGTATTTCTCTAATACAATTTATGTGGGCTAACTGTGGCAATAACTGATCATTTTAATATCAGGTGACATGATTTCACTTCAAAATACTTAAAAGCAAATTGCTCCTGGTCAGCGTCTACACGTGTGGTATGGCACATTAGCTAATGCACCATATATCTAGTACCTGTATGCGTTGGTACTAGCAAACACATACAGGTACTAAATATATGGTGCATTAGCAACAATGTGGTGCATCATCGACAATGTGACAAAATGATCAATAGAGCTAACCGCACTCTATCATGCATTAATAGGTGCATCATGACCAGGTCTAAGGAGGTGATACTTTCCCCACTATGCGACACTGGTAAGGCTGCAGCTGGAGTACTGCATTTAGTTTTGGGTGTCGCACTTCAAGAGGGATGTGGATAACCTTGAGAGGGTCCAGGGGAGGGCCATTTGTATGATTAGGGGCCTGCAGGGAAGGTCCTATGAGGAGAAGTTGAGGGACATGGATCTCTTCAGCCTCCGTAAGAGAAGGCTAAGAGAGGATTTGGTGGCCATCTACAAATTTGTCGGGGGTCGGGGGAGAGGTCAGCAAGGAATAGGAAATACTCTGTTTATGAAGGCACCCCTTAGAGTAACTAGAAACAACAGCCACAAACTGACAGAGAGCAGATTTAGACTAGACATTAGGAAGAACTTCTTTACGGTTAGGGTTACCAGAATCTGGAATGGGCTTCCAAGAGAGGTGGTGCTCTCCCCTACCTCGGGGGTCTTTAAGAAAAGACTGGACAAACACTTGACTGGGGTCATCTGACCCCAGCTACTCTTTCCTGCCCAGGGCAGGGAGTCAGACTCAATGATCTGCTGAGGTCCCTTCCGACCCTGAAAATCTATGCAATTTATCAAATCTATGAAACGGTTCATTAGACTAATTTAATGTGCAGTAAGTCCTACAAACATGTAGATGGTGACACTTTACTGTTCATTAGATTAGTCTAATCCACAGTAAAATGTCTTGTGTAATTGTGTAGGGATTCAGCATTCTGAATTAGCGAAACCACAAATTCAAGCCCAGATCCTGCAGTGGGACTCCACACAGGAGCACACATTGGATCAGGACCGTATCTTGAAATTTAAATGGAATTTGGACACAAACCAAGGTCTTACATTTCATTATTTTCTTTCAGTATTTTTCTTACCATTTTCATATTTTCAGATTCATAGATGTTAGGGTCGGAAGGGACCTCAATAGATCATCGAGTCCGACCCCCTGCATAGGCAGGAAAGAGTGCTGGGTTTAGATGACCCCAGCTAGATGCCTATCTAACCTCCTCTTGAAGACCCCCAGGGTAGGGGAGAGCACCACCTCCCTTGGGAGCCCGTTCCAGACTTTGGCCACTCTAACTATGAAGAAGTTCTTCCTAATGTCTAATCTAAATCTGCTCTCTGCTAGCTTATGGCCATTATTTCCTGTAACCCCCAGGGGCGCCTTGGTGAGTAAATCCTCACCAATTCCCTTCTGTGCCCCCGTGATGAACTTATAGGCAGCCACAATGTCACCTCTCAACCTTCTCTTGCGGAGGCTGAAGAGGTCCAGGTGCCCTAGTCTCTCCTCATAGGGCTTGGCCTGCAAGCCCTTAACCATACGAGTGGCCCTTCTCTGGACCCTCTCCAGGTTATCCACATCCCACATCCTACAGATGCACATTTTGTGCATCTGTAAATTGTACGTTCTGCACTAAGATTACTAATGATCCGTTGACATGTATGAAAAATAGATTTGGTAATGGTGAAAGATCTCCCATGTTGGAACATAGAAGTAGACTTTACCTAATGTTGAAATACTTAAAAACCTTGCCCTGCACACTCCAGTGTCAGAAAGCAACTGGAATACCTTGTGTGAAAATATCCCCAGCAAGAAGAGGGTTCCCCAACAGTGTAAGGCCAGTTCAGCCTATACCTCAGGGAAGATGGTACCAATGTACGCTCTGGCTCTTTTGGGTAGCAATTGCAAGTAGGGTACAACAGCAGCTCCTGAAACTATTACAGCTTATGCTAGGAACTGACTTGGTCTTTTGCAGCCCCAGAATCTATAAAGGGTTAGGACAGTAAAAAGCTACATTTATTCCCCTGCCTCCATATCTGGTCTGCAGTTAGCATCCCAAAATTTGGGCCCCAGTGTCTGCTTTTGTGAATGCACATGAACTGCTTTGATATGAATATAAGTTATGATAATATTTCCCATTATACCAGGATTTATTTAACATTTCTTGTCACTTTCTTGCCAGATTATGAGTCCATTGTTTGTTCTGTGGGTTATAAACAAAGACAAAGTTTTTGCTTCCACTTCAACAAGATGTACTAAGTCCCTCGGGAAGAGCTATATTCCACTGTCCCCTCAGTTTCCACATCTTGAATGCTCTTGTAATATCTGGATTTGAAATCTGGATCTCTTGAAGAAACAAGGAAATTTATACAAGATGTTGGGGTGAGGCATTCTGTCCACAAACATTGCTTGTCTCTATAATCTTAGTTAGTCTATGGCTCTGTTCTGCAGTCTGTTTCCTGACACTTAATTTTGTTTTTAGTTTTCCTCAAACAGCTCTGCGGTTTCCCAAATTCCCAAACGAACCACCAGGCTCATGAGGCTGTGACCAAAAGAGTGAAACATCTCTGTCCCATTATTTATTACAGAATCACAACTGACTCAGAGGAACTAAGAGGAGATGAACACACATGGTGAAAGGCAAAATGTTTTGTACTCTTTGAGGCATGTCTGCCACTTTCGATGTTGAGGTGGTGGGGGGTTAATTAGAGATTAAATTGCAGCATTAAGGTCATTAATCTTGAATGCTCCCTCCAATGACATCTTGAGGTTAGCTAATAGGAAGTGTGATATTTTCCATCTTAGTTACATTTAGGGTAATTCACATCTGCAGAGCTTTTGTGAATTGGCACTTATTGTTAAATTGCTGGTTTCCGTGTTATGGGAACTTGAGACCATCACATCCAAAGTCTTGATATTTTATGAATTAAGATGTAAAAGTCTGAAAGCCGTGAAGCACATATTAAAAAATTAAAGGTTCTAAGTAGTTCTAAAAATGTGTGATTAATTTAGTTGACAGCATCCAGCAGTTAGGGTATCATTTTTGCAGAGAACAAATTTTACTTCCATATTCTTTAGGTACTGATTCATTTGCAGAACACTGGTTATGAGCTGCACTGTTTGCCAAACTCATTTGATTCTTCCATCACACCTCATTGGAGTATAATAGGCACAGACCTGTATCGATTATTGTGATTTAAAAGTGGGGGAGATCTTTGCACATCAGTTTGGATATAAATTATAAATAACATCTCTAAAGACTAAGAGTTACAGAAACAGCATTCTTCTGAGACATCCACATGTAACGCTGTTTTTCTAGAGGTTATTAACTTTATGATTGCAATAGTGATGTACTTGACCCACAGCAATGATCACTGTCCATAAAATCTTGCAGACTGGACTCAATCAACTGCCTTTTCCAGTAATGTTCATTAGCACTGACCACCAAAGGTCACTCTAATAAACAGAGGGTCAACACTCACAACAGCAGTATAAATTCATTGGTGAAACAGTATTATCTTCTCTCTGTTTTCCTCACTAACATAGAGCTCTGACGCTGTATAGGTAGCTCATGTAGGTGTTACATATAAATTCCATGTGTGTAGGGATACAGAAGCTGATATGACATTTATTTGCACAAATTAAGAGACATCTCTCTAATGCAGAATAGCGAGTGAATTATCAGACATCTCATCGTGAGTGGATAAGTAGCAGATCAGACCCAAACACTCATGTAGCCTAAATATACATTTTTCTTCAATTTTTTTAACAGAAAACTTTATAGAGTTATTTTTGGTTACATTAAGAATGACAGTGTCACAAATATGAACAGAGATACTTGTAAACCCCCTCAAGGTCTTGACTGTACAATTAGTATTGTTATGTTGTAGTATTTGCATTATAGTAGTACCAAGAGATCCTAGTGCTATTGTGCTAGGTACTGGATAAGGGTAAAGACATTTCCTTTCAATGCAAGTTACCAAGTAAGCCAACATCCACATCAACCTGCTGCTCACTTTTATAGCTTAATAGCCCCTTGAAGTACTTTAAAAGTTACATCTGTCATACCCCCTCACACAGTTTCCTCAGTCCCCCAATAAATTCCACTCTCTTTTTTTAAGTCTCCTCTCAGCTAAATGGAGTTGGCATAATTGTACTTTTAAAGTTTGCTGTGTGTTGTTTTACAAAAAACTGAAGTCAGAATTAATATTGTGAGAGAGTTGTAAGGAACTGGATGTGTGCAGTTTGGTTGATTGTAGGTATGGAACGAAAAAGAAGTATGTTGTGGTTCTGAGAAGAATGTAAATGCTTCCAGGCATTGTAGAGTTGCTGCACAGGGGTCCAGTTTGAAAACAGAGCTAGGACTACAGAGAAGTTTCCCTCTTCCTATCCAGCTTTCTCCATTTCTCCTAGTTTCCTACTGCATTTTAAACATTAAGCTGTTGTTTACGCTTAGTAAAGCTGATATTTAGTAATGTAATTTCTATTTGCCATCAATAAAAATAGAGATTAAAAATGAACAGTGGGTTAGGAAATGAATGGAGTCCATCCATAAAGGACCTTGATTATGTGCTAGATTCAAAAACAGACTCAAGTGCCACAAGGTTGAGCTTTGCAGTGCCTAACTCAGTGATTTCCAAAGGGTGTGCTGGGGCACACTGGTGTGCCACAAGAGCAGCAGAAGTGTGTTGCAAGATCATCCTGTGTGAGGTGGTAAATTCTCTCCTCCCCTGCCCAGCACCCACACCTGGCCCAACTACTCCAATGGCACCTGCTCTTCTGGAAATTGCCATCACTGCTATTGCCTTCCCCTGTCCTTCCCCACCCCCAAGTAGCTCCTCTGCCAGCCCCTACATGCTTCCAGTAGTGCACTGTACTGTGAGCAGGCAGATGCACAGGCAGAGCTATGCTTTGCAGCTTGGTGTATACCCTCTACTCCTCCCATTCTCTCCCAGGGCTGACAGGAGGGACCACAGGGGTGTCTTCCAGTATGTGTGACCCTGCAAGAGCAGCCTCAGCAGCAGGAGCTGTTCTTGCCCCTGAAGTACAGACCAGGGGCTGGGAGGGGCAGACAATGGAAGACTGCCTTGGCACAGCCCAGCGAAGTCCTGCCCCCAGCTAGAGCAGTGATTCTCAACTTTTTTATCCTCAATGCAAGATCTGATTTGGCTCAGTGACTGCAGCTAGGGTGCCACAAAATTCAGAAAAGTTATGGAAGTTTTTTTTTTAATAGTACAGCTCCGCACTGATGTGATTTCCTCTGCAAGGGAATGAAATACTATGTTTTGAACTCTGTGTGTGTGTGTGTTAGCGCATTAGCACGGGTTTTGCCAGCCATGCTAATGCGCACTAGAATTAGTCCAGTGTGCATTAAGCATCTTGTGTAGCTGCGCCTACTGAGAACAGAAGTATGTTTCTTAATCCTGCCCATCTCCAGGATTTATGCATTTTACGAAGACTCCAGGAAGCACCTCTGTCCACTTAAGATCCACAATCTTTTAGGAAGCTTCCTTCCTTCTTTCAATACCCTAACAGGCAGTCACGTGGGGATTTGGTTGTAGTGGCAGACTCACTGTAAAATTATATCCCATGCCTATTTAAGGTAAAAGTTGTAAATGCCCCTTCCAGCAAAGACTAAAATCTAGTCTCACTTTGCCTGAATCATTAGATTACCGTTATGCTCATTCATGCATCCACTTGCACATTTTCTCTTTCTGTGGCCCAGCATATCTGAATTATAGCCTGGACGGTAGAACAATTTAAATACAAGGAATGAAGAGTTCCTATCCCCCTTCAAAATAGCCTATAAGCTGGTGGTTCAGGCACTCTCCTGGGAGGTGGGAGATATAGGTTTGAATTCCCTAAGGCTAAGAAGGAAATTGAACTGGGGTCTCCCCACAGTCCATGTAAATGCTGTAACCACTATATTATATAAATGGGACACTTTCTCCTTCTTGTTTGTGTTTTAAAAGAATGTGGTGGCTACTATTACATCTTGTAGAGAACCCAATTCTGTTGGCATATATTAGATAGGGAGTAGGTGAATGGAACTTGGGATTCTTGGATCCTCTTTGGGCTTAGGCATGCCTCAGCCCTATTCTGCTCACCAGCTCTCTCAGGATTGAGGCCTTGCTGGGCATATGCAAAGGCAGAATTTTAGGCAGCTGGAGAACTTTAAGGTCAACTTCCTGATGTGTCTATGGAGTTTACGGCCCTGGAACTGTTTCATGTACCTGGGTACAGGTATCCAACAAGGACAAGGAAGTCAGTGAGTGATTCTTGCCTCAGGCCCTTACTAACACCTATGCCTTTTTCCAGTCTCTTTGTGTCTTAAGACTCCACCAAAGACTCCAATTATTCAAGGACCCACTGAAGTCAGGGTGTGACTAGCCACCCTCTCTGGCCAGATGAAGAAGCTGCCTTTTTAACAGATCTGCTTCATTTTTCAAGCAGCTGTTCCACTCTCTCTGCTATTCTTTCCTTCCCTCATTTCCCTTCCTCTGGGTTGCAGTCATAGTTAGCAGTAAGGGGGAGGAGGTGTGGAAAATGTTATTCAACTTTGCCTCAGTAGCAGAGTTAGTGCCACCATAACAGAAACAGTTTCTATAGCTTTCATAGAAATTTAGCTTGGAAAGAAAACAGAGAGAACTACCCTTCCTGTTCATCAAAGGTGAACCACAACAGAGGTTTAGGAAATGCCAAGAAGGCTTAGAGGGGTGGGGTTTGATTAGAGACTGTCAACTCAAAAGCAGTCACCAGAAACCAAGGAGGAAGACAGGGCAGGAGAGTTAATGAGGCAGGAAGACAGCATCGGAGAATGCGCCTGGGCAGTTTTGTCAGCTTTTCTTTTTGTATTTAAGAGGAATGTGCAAGTCAGAGGAGTGAGAGAGCATGAGATCAATTGCCTTTGTGTTTAACTGTGAAATGTGAACAGTACCCACTATGTGGGTGCACCTCTGATGGCATGTGATGTTTATGGTGACTGTTTTCCTGTAGCTAAAGGTGCATAAAAACATTTAACCATCACATGACATTTCAAAAAAGACTCATCTTTAAAAGTGTCTTCTGAAGAAGTTGGCAAATCTATTACCCCTCCCCCAAAATTATGAGGTTTTCTTATGCGTTGCTGTGTTCAGATTAGGAGACTCAATTCAGCCATAAAAGTGGGACATTTGTTTAGTAGATCCTGATCCTGATCCAGTTCATAATCAGGCTAAACCTTCTACCATTGTCAATGCTGGCTTTCTTTTGCCTGTAGTCCTGAGTTCCTAAGCCTGTAGTCATCAATGAAAAGATGCCCATTGACTTCAGTAGATTTTGGAATAGGCTACATAATTACCAGTGCGGAGTTGGACCTAAGGCACTAAAAGCCAGATTATGCCCACCTCTGAGTGGATATGCTAGAGGAGGTTTGTCCAACTTCTAAAGAGCCAGGGGCCACACACAGCAAGGACTGTACCACAGCAAGCCATGCCTCCACCTCAGGTTGCATGCCATGTGGGCCTCCTCCTGCTGTACTGCGCATGCATGCAAGTTCCCCTTTCTGGGTGCCCCAGCCTCATCCTCAGTTCCCTGGATGCAGGCTCCCTGCTATGCCATGTTGTGTAGTCACCCTAGGTTGCACCTCCACGCTCCCTGGGGTAGGGGTAGGGGTAGGGGCAGGAAATAGAAGCTGGTGGTGGGAGGAGCCCAGAGGCTGGAGTGATGGAGGGAGCAGTGACCCCATAGGAGCATGGGAGTTCCAAGTAAACCCCTCAAAGGCCATATGTGGCCCATAGCCACCAGTTGGACACCCTAGTGCTAGAGTACCAAAGGATGTAAGAAGCCTCTCTCCACTCTTCTAGGAATCAACCAAAATTTTGTTGGACTGTGCAGTCTCTACTCATTGTAAGTGATTTGTGGATGCTGTCTAAAAGATGACAGGTGAACACGGGGTTTGCCACCCCTCCAGCCTAAAGCAAAGAACAGGTAGTAGACTGCACATTATCCAGGGATGCTTTAACATACTGGCTTGGCCATCACTGAAACTCCCAGAAGGAGTCCTAACAGGGTCACTAGCATCCTCTCATGCTCTCTGCACCCTGGGAGGTCCAGTCATACCCTTTTAATGCACAGGGAGCTGCATCCCCTATGTGGCCTTATTCTTAACACTGTCATCAATGTTTTCAGTTCCCTAAACTCAGGTTCTGGCAAGTAAATAGGGGAGGAAATGGTAGTCAACTATTTTATTTTAAAATGTATTTCTTCATAATCTCTTAAACCTACACTTATTCTACTAATACATAAAAATCAATTGTTATTCATGTCTGAGGGTGTTGTGTCAAACATTGTGTTCCGTATTTTACATTGCATGCAATTTTAAAATATTACCCTTTCCAGTTTTCCTTTGTGCAGTGGCTGCTATTCCCATGCTGTTGCCTTTGTTGCTATGTTTTTTGTATGTGCCAAAGACTGATTGGTTAATACTTGTGCTATTGGTTCAGCTGTTTCTGTGGTGATTTACATAATTTAATTTGATTGGTGGATTTTACAAATAAGATGTGATTTTTTCCATCATCTCATAATGTGAACTTAGGTCACAGCATTCCAAAGTATTTCAGATAATTAATTCCCAGTACATGTGTATGATGATGCAAATATTATTTAGGAAGAAATAAACCTAAGAATGCTTTGGTTGCAAATGGCTACGTGTCATCTGGCCTAATCCTTTCTCATATTGAAGTCAATAGAAAAACTTCTACGCATGAGGCTCACTCATTTTAATGTTGTAAGATGCAGTTTATGAGTACAGTTCTGTGCCTATCTGTAAGAAGAAAGAACTCTACAATCTCTTAATAGAATAATATTGTATATTATATTTGACATATATGAAATTATTGTACATAGGGGTACAGAATGTTTTAAATGTGATAAAACAGATTACAGAAATATCTCAACTTTAACTGGATATGGTTGTCAATGATGAGAAGCAGGGTGGGCTAGTGAATAGAGCTCTAGACTTAGATATAGCAGACCTGGCTTTTATTCTGGGCCCAACTACTATCTTCCTGGGAGTTTTGACCAAGTCCTTCTCTCTGTCTGTTCCTCAGTTTCCCTGTCTACTAAGTGAGGTTGATGGCACTGCACTCCTCTGCAAAGTGCATTGAGGCCTGCTGGTATAAAAACTATAGAAAAATTGGCTACTGTTATTGTGACACTATCAGTAAGCATGACAGGACCTATCTTGGAAATGAGTATGTTTAGAACCTAGGGAAACTTACTCCACAGTTTAAGTATTTGTTACTCACAAAGTTTCAACAGAGAATCAATATTTTACGTCTCTTTTAACAAAGCACTTTAAACTTAACGTTTTAACCCTGAAAAGTTCAAAACTGCCTTTAGTTTTAAAACAATACTCAAGTGAGTCCTTTTTTTTTACTATATAGGAAACTGGTGACTTTTAACCACTGAATACTGAAAGTGAATACTGTATGAATGCTGTTGTACACACCTTCATAAGGATTTTTCCAGCCTGACCAATGGTTATTTTAATGACTCGATAAATAGCATCTGTTTTAAAATATTAATGCTTTATTGTACATTATTTGAACAATGCAGAATTACTGTGGTCTGTCACATAAATACAATCCATTTCACATATAATGCAACTTCTCTTGCATGCAGAGCAAATAATTTTTTAAAAGCCCATCTCTAACTCTCATTGTCCAGATATTTGGTACAAGCTGTCATGAGTTTTCAGTTTCCGTTACTGTGTTCCACAGAGCCCACTAACATTGGAGAATTTTGTTTCAAAGAAACGTTTCAATTTTATGTAGATATTCACTGTCATCCAAAACTGCTGCTTGTACAATACAGTTCACGCACACCCTCTACAAGGCCCAAGACAGCAGGCTTTTGGAGTGAAAAATTATGAATGCTATAAAGGAAATAATCTATCCAACAAAACCACAGTAAGTCTATGAAGCTTAAGTGTAAATGTGGCCCAAAGTTCTCCTTATATTGGATTCATGTGAAGTCTCTCAGCCTCATGTGACAGATACACAAGTCCCACTGAGTGGGTATTTCACCTGATATATCCCATTGTGTGGAGCTTCAGTAGGTATTGGCAATGTGGGAGTGTATGCGCAATCCACTCAGTGTAGTCCACTCAGAAAAAATGCAGGATTGTTTCTGTGCTCTCTCTGCATATTTTTTCTGGCACACTAATACTAGTCCTTGGTTTTGACTGAGTTACATTCAAGGCAGAACCTCAGAGTGAATTGGTCAGGGTGTCTGTAGTCCACATTTGTGTTTCTTGATTCCAGTGTCTGCTGGTGCCACTATTTCTTCTGGTGCAGAAAAGAAAAAATGCTTTGACATAAAATAATCTGGGCTCAAAAGTGAATGACATTGTAGTTTTCATTTCTTTGGCCAAGTAAAGCTAAGAAAAGCAAACAGGTGGGTTGTTACCCCCTGGGACACAGTTGATCACCATGAGTGTTTATTAAATAATAATGAAAATAATACATGGTAATATGTGGTAATACATAAGCCTTCTGTTTCTGTCCAGCTCTACACATCTGTCTTGTTTGAGATCAGGTTTTTGTGTGCATCTATTGACTAATAGGACACAATTAATTTAATTATTTTGCAGCCCCTTTCATTCATTCACATGTTTTATATGTCCCCTTCTTTGAGTGAAAGTTACGTGAGAGCATGGGGCTTCTGAGGTATGCATCATTCAAGCTTGCAGGACATTTAAACTGTTCTGTGACTATCAGCTTGGTAGAATGATGAGAGATAATAAATGTCCCAAAATGTTCATACAGTTATGTCTGGATCTATGGAGGTATAATGGGGAAACTAGTTTTATGACCTCTTTTCCGTTATCTCCCATTACTAGACAAGCATCCACAATTTTCCTTGAAACAATATTCTACTGTTCAAAACAGGGGTAGCCAACCTATGGTACACATGCCATAAGTATCATTGGCAGCCTCTGTGTGTAACATGTGGCAGATAAGGGAGGGGGTAGACAGCACAGCAGCAGATAGGTCAGGGAGCAGAAAGCAGAGCAGCACATCAGGCATGAAGCAGAGAACACAGTGGTGAATAGGGCAAGGGAAGGGGATTGGAGTGGCAGTCAGAGAGGGCTCAAGGCTTAATTTGTGTCATGCCTGTCAAAAAGGTGTCCCCCACCACTGCTCTAAAAGAAACAACTGAGAATATTAATCCTGATATGAAATTGAAATTTGTATTCCTTCAGTCTTATCCTGTTACTCCCATTAAACATTTCCTTTCCATGCTTTAAATGGTGGCAGATGATTATCATATCCCTGGCTTCCTGGAAAGTATTGCTTCTAAGCCAAATTATATTTATTATATTTTTAATACTCATAGTATTGTCTCCAGAATGAATGTGTCCATCTCATTAATCATGTTATTGTTTCTTACTCAGTTCCTTCCAAAGTTGTTGACCTCTTTGTGGCATTGAGGTGCCTAGAACTGCACTATTATTTATGTAATGTCTCCCCAACTCGTTGGTGTTCAAACCTCTTGAGCTAATGGATCCCTTGTATTAATGTAATGTCTCCCAAACTCATTGGTGTTCAAACCTCTTGAGCTAATGGATCCCTTGTCCAGTTCCCCAAAGCTCTTAAGCCTTCTGGAAAATATTTAGTGATTTTAAGACCTTGTTTCCCATTTCTTTTCCTTCAATCTTGCTGGTGATGCTGTATGAGTACTTACTCTTTCTTGGGGGTTTGAAAGCTAAACCGAAACAAAAATATTCACAAAGGACTAGATAATTTCTAAAAACATTTTCTAACCTTGTACACAGGCCCAAGCAGAATTTAAAAACATACAGGCAAGCCTATCCCTTTGATACAGTTGTGGATACACATATAATGGTTATAGTGGTATCCAGTGATACTAGTATAAATCAAGGGTCAGAAACATTTTCCAGCAGGGGGCTGGAATGACCCAGTTTGAGTCTGAGATGGTCAGGCACTAAGACCCAGCTGCCTCCACCCCATCATGGTCAGGCAGTAGGACCCAGCTGCCTCCACCTCTTCTGCCTGCTGCCTGGGTACAGTGCAAGGCAGGGAGAGCCCCCTACTGCCACAGCCCATGCTGCCTAGCTGCCAACGGTACAGAGAAAGCTCCCCCTCCACCAAAGCCCCAAGCACCCGACTAGAGCACCGTGCATGCAGGGAGATCTCCCTATCTGCCAAAACCACCAGTGATTGGCTGAGGCATGGCATGGGCAGAGACCCCCGCCACTGAACAGCTCTGTGGCCTCACAGATTATAGATTGCCAACCCCTGGTATAAGCTGTTCTGATACAACTCTCATGTCTCCATGGTCTAATAGTGGTCTAAGGGGAGCAAAAACAATGTAACTTAAACTGGTCTGGTATATTTCAAAGTGAAAACACTAAATTCTATTTAAGAAATAACTTAATAATATCATCCATAAAAGTGGGTGAAATCCATCAGAAGCAGACACACATGTGCGCACACATGCACACACGTATGAACACTGTCGTTTAATTAAAGTTACAGCATATAAGGACTTCAATGATATTCCTATTTCCAGTTCCTCAGAACTTTCTGGGGGGTTTCTGTTGTGGATAACACATTCCATATGTTTTTTTAGACTACTCTGATTATTTTTAGGGGACTAAGTGGAAACAATTTACTTTTCTGAGTTATGGAAAAATGAATTTAAAAGTTTTCCATTTTGGAGTCCATTTGAAGATTTTGTTCGTGCACATAATACCAGAACAGCTGAACTTTACAATATGAAACATTCTAATTGACTAGAGTTAATACAGAACTAAATTATTTTCTTAAGATGATTTAAAGCCCTTAGTTAGAGGTATGATTATGTTTAGAATAATAATGTTAGCTGTAATGCTAAGTTACAGTTCCACCTAATGTTAGCATATACATTTTCATCTGCCTAATTTTAAGTATAGAATAGTAGTATTGGGACAGACCTTGCCCCACTGAAGTCAATGGCAGAATGTTCCTCGTGTAAGATCACATCCATGAGGAGCCATGATATATGAACTGTTCCACTAAGCCCATGTCTACATAATAACCTTTCTGTACTTGACAGAAGCTCACCCTCATGTGTTGCGCTGATCCATGTGGGCGGCTGCCTAAACCAGAAACAGTATAGGCATGTCCCTGCTGATTAGCATAGGGGTGGGATAATTGTTGATATCACTCAGCAGTGCTAATTAGCACACCCTAACTGTTGTGCAGACATGGATACAGTGCAGCCAACACAGAGCAGAACAACATGCTTGAGGGAGCCACTGCCTTACATGGCAATGCTACCATGTAGATGTGGCCTAAGAACCAAATCCAGAAATGTTGTTGAGTTCCCTTGGTTCATTATGAAGTCAGTGGTAGTGGCTCAGAGTATCAAGCCCTATATTAGAATTACAGCTAATATCTGTGGAGAAACTTTTCTACCTAGAAACTTTTCTCTGCAGACATACTTCATTGCAGATTTGTACTGAAATCTCTTTGCTCCTGTGCAGCATGGGAAACCTTTGTACTACACATCTTGTAAACTCCATGGGAGGGAACCATTGTTCTGCACAGCTTGTAAGCACCACAGAAGGAGGTTTTTGTCCTGCACAGTTGGTAAGCTCTGTAGGAGGGCACCTTTGTCCCACACAGCTGGCAATCACTGCAAGAACGAGTTATGGGGACTCCAAGCTCCGTTAGTGAAGCCAACAGAGCTTGTACATCCTGCAAGCCCAGGGATGTCTGAGGAGGGAGCTTGTAAGCTCCACTAGCCAAATTGCTCTGATTTTTTTTCTTGAAAAAAAGAAAGGTAAAAGGAATTGAACAGCATTCATAAGTATATGCAGAGAGACTCACTTCGATTATTAGTTGGTCATTTGCTTGCACACGTTTTTGTACGTACATTTTTTAAAACTTGAGATGAACTTGCATTTTATTATTTCCCACTCAGTTATATTTCTAGCATATTTAGCTCCCTGTTTATTAATTTTCTGTCCTTCCTAGTGTATGCTTTATCTCCAATTGAATGTATCATCTGATAATTAATTTAATAAATTAATATGCAGTTTGCTCATTTTTCCAGATCATTAATAATTATGTGTAAAAGAAATGAACCTAGCACCAATCCCTTTTGCACCTCCCTAGATGCCTTCCCAATCCCCTGCACTGATATTTGTCATTATTCATTGTTTATTGTGCTTTAGCCAGTTTTCAGTCCATGTGACAGTGTTCATTTCTGTGCCAATTTGAATTAACCTTATAAGTAAATTTTCATAAAACAGTGTACAATATGCTTTACTTCAGTCTAGATTCAGCGAGTCAGTCACCACTGCATTGCTCCAATAATGCCAGTATAATTCTATAGAATCAAGTGCAGTGTAAAAATCTGTATCTATTATAGTTTAGATATAATGCATGCATCCTACTTGGTATCTCTATCCCTCTCTATAGTTTATATACCTGTAACTATACAACAGTCTAATAATACAGATAAAAGTAACTACAGCCCACCTGAATATTGAAAATTAGAATCCATTGTGAGTGATTCCTGAGTCTGGCAGCATACTAGAGTTGGCATCCAGATAAACCTATACAGGAAGACGCTGTAGTGATAACTGTAATTCCTTTATCCACTAATTTTTATGGTATTCAGTCAAGAGAAGTAGTCAACTGTGATATTTGTTCCAGATAAACCTATGCCTTTTTATTCCTAAGGTTTCTGTTACCCAAAAAGGTGCTTTCAGATTTTTTCTTTGACTGTTGATCAATTGTTTTATTGACTTGAAGTTTAAATTTACCAGCTGTTAATTTCTCATGATTCTCTTTTAAAAAATTAGCACCACGTTTGCTTTTTTTCCCCCCAGTCCTCTGGTACCTACCTGATTCTGCATGAGTTTTCAGAAATAATTGCCAGTAGTTCAGCAAGTTCATTAGCTGATTCCCTTAAGACACTGAGATGCATGTCATCCAGACCTGATGATTTGTATATTAAATTTTTCCAAGTATTCCCTTAACTGTTTTTTTATCAACAGCTATATTGACAAAGTTTTCATTACTTCTAATTGTCAATATCTCTTGTTTTTGGTTTTGATAGAGTGATTATAAAAGCAGTTCACCATCTTAGCCATTTTAGGGTAATGGATCTAATGTAATAATGGAGTTGCTGTTTTCTTAAGTATTCTTTGTCCTTCTAGAATGCAGTATTTGTTAAAAATAGAAATATAAATGTAGCTCTTCCTTTTGCCTTTTATTCTTTTGGCTATCATTAAATCATTTTGTTTTTTACTGCTTTTATCTTTTCCCTAAAATCCTTAACTGACTGTTCCTGTGTTTGTTTGAAAATTGCCCTGATATGCTTTCTCCAGTATAGATTCCTTTCTATGCTGAGGTCTTTGAACAGTCCCTAATGCAGCCATGTTGGCTGTCTCTGTTTCTTTGTATTTTTTGAATGCAACTGTAGTCTTAACATATTTTGGAGTGTTCTGCCTCCCACACTAAAGGGTTTTCATATGTCTTCTCATTACACGATGCTTCTTAGATTTCTCGGTCCCCAAAGAATTTATTTTTCAAAGGCATTATACTTCTGTCTTATCAATTCATTGCTTAGTAATGTTAAATTCAAGTAGTTTCAAGTAATTCAAGTAATCACGTCTATCGAAATTAATGGGAGTTAGGTCTATAAATGCCTTGGAGGATCTGGGTCTTATACAAATGCTTCCTATTATCTCATGTTCCCAAACAACTCTTTCTATTTGTAGCTAGTATATTCTCAGTGGCTTTTCGTATAGTTAGCTTAGGTTCATCTAGTATACAGCTGAAATATAAGAGACCTTCATTCCTCTCTGAGTTGATATGGAAAGGATCTTATACCTCCTGTTTCAGAATTAAACCAATCTCTAATTATTGGGAATTAAGATAAGACTTTCATAGGGAAAATTACCCCATGTCTGCATACTGTTCTTCTATTTTCCCCTGATGCACCTGATGCTGGCTGTTGTCTAAAGTATAATACCAAACTAAAACTAAGTGGAACATGCCCCCCACCCATGGCAGTTCCTGTGTTTTTCTGACATGGGATAAGTCACTTCAGGATCAGATCCACAGACGTATTTTACACACCTAGATATCAATGGCATTTCAGCAAGAGTTTAGGCATCTGAATAGGAGGTAGACATCTAACTGCTTTTATGGATCTGGTCTGTATTATATAGAGACCTCAGTGTCATATCTTTAGCACAAATATAAAATAGGAACCCACATTTTTAAATTATTTTGAAATGTTGATATAAAAAGTGATATAAAAAGAACAAACAATATATTGGAAAGGATTTATTAAGATATCATATTCTCTACTTCCTTGCTTATGAAGTTGTCCTCTGTGTAACACAGATATTTCTTTGATGATCAGTGTTGAGCTGCATTTTATCACTCGACAGATGTTTCTGTAAGTTTTTTAATGTATGCAGGTTCCTGTGGGTTTTGGCTCCTCAGAAGTTGGTCCCCTAATTTGACTCACTCGGTCTCCTTCATTCCTGGAAATTGGAAGAAGCATCCAGGTTCTCCTTTATTTAACAGTCAATGCTATCCTTACTCAAAGCACTTTTAACTGTGCTATTCATTTGATTTCATTAGAGCTGAACAAATTTCAGAATTTCTGTCCTGTGAGAAAATTCTGACATTTCAACATTTCTGAAAATAGGACAAAAATCTGACATTTTGATTTTATTTTCAGAATGAAATTTAAAAAAATAATTAACTCAGACATGCAAAAAGTTTTCACTTTGACATTCAAAATTAAAACATAATGATTTGATATTCCTGAAATGAAAATGTTTCATTGTGTATTATTGACTCAGCCTGAAATGCTTTGCCTTCAGTCAGTTTACCATTAAACTGCATTCTCCTCACACTGGCACATTTCCTTCTAGGGGATATAACTCATGGACCTGAGTCTCTTACTCTCCCCAGTGAAGTAGGCTCTCTGGCCAGATTATATTTCTCATAATGCACCCAGTCATATAACATTGCACAGCACTGGCCAGAGGAAAACATGTATCATGGGAGGTATGTCTGGGAAAGAAAGATGGTGTGAGCTGCAACTCTGATGCACAGGAGGACAAATGCAGATAATGTTTTAGCGACTTGATTTGAAACAAAATATTTGGAGTCAGTTAAACACTGAAATATTCTGATTCAAATCAAACCAACCTGAAATGAGATATTTTATTTCACTTTTCCCAATGGAAAATCAAAAATGTTCAGCAAAAATTTCCAACAGAAAATACATATTTTGCAAAACAGCATTTTCTGTTATAAATTCCTGATGAGCTCTAATACTGATTTTAAAGATATTTCTGACCTATGGTGTGTCCCTTCTCTTTCTCGTACTTACTCTGTCTCCTACATCAATCATCTTTCTCGGTGTTGCTGTTACATTTGTAAGAACCAAAGGGCCAAATCTATTATTCCCACTGAGTCATTTTGTATACTATCTAGCTCATCCAATCCACCCCAGTCTTCTTGCATAAATAATGAATGTGCGGTCTTATAGCGTTAAACTTGTAGGACTCTCCCTAATGTAAACGTGAATATCTGAGGACAAAATTTAATCTTTAAAAGTCTGTGATGGACCAGTGTTGATATTAGACAAGCTGACAGGTTGGGGCCATTTTTCTTAGTGTAGTATTAGTCAAGCAAGGAATCATCATAATCCTAGAAACTAGACAGTCATTGTAGTGATTTTATCACAGGGAAATTGTTCATACATCAATAAGACTGCTACTAGGAAAGAGAAAATAAAAAGAGAAAGTTAAAATTGCTTTAGATCATTATCATCAGCATGTCCCTCTAGATTCAAAGCCTGAATCATTTTTGGAAAAGGGTGAAATAAGAGGGTTGTTATTGGGAAACTTGCTAAGATAATCCTAGTCTTTGTGACATTAGTGAATACAAGTCTGATATCTACTGAGGAAATGGGAGAGGTGTATGGGAGAAGCAGAGATGGCGGGGAAAAAGGAGGAAAAACTGTTAAAGCCTGTTCTTAAGCTTGCCTTTTTCTTTTTTCTTTGTTTTTTGTTTTGTTTTGTTTTTGTTTTGCTTCCAGAGATGACTTTTCACAAAGGAAAAATGTAATTGATAAAGAACAAAACAATATAATATTCCCTCCATGCAATTTCAATTAAATCTAGGACAAAAATGTTAATATGGATCTTGGCATATATAGAAAGAGAGCGGTACAAATGAGAATGATCATGTCAAAGGTGCATGTCCACTTTGGGAAGTGCTCATGGAGCTCCATGTAGAGGTGGAGACTGATCATCCATAGAAGTTCAATATGGTATTAGGATATGCAGTGGCATGGGATGCTTTTGTGATCCCGGTGGTTATATGAGGAGGATTGCTTGTGCAAGAATGGTTAAAGAGTATCTGGTAAAGAGGTGTCTATATAAATGACTGCAGAGAGAAATTGTTCTGGTGCAGGAGGGTGTATGTCTGTATGTGCCGGTGATAGGTCCCATTCTTTGTTGGAGATGTCATATTTGTATGTAAGGCTAGGTAGTGTGGCAGTTTTCCTATAAAGCAGTGATTCTCAGTCAAGGTGCCATGAGATCCTTTTAAGGGTGCTGCACCATATTAGCCCTGCTAGCTGTGCAGACATGATTCACATGATAAACCCAGCAATTTCAATTATGAATCCATAGTGAAAAAATATTCTGATCTGTTGTGGTCATGCTGAGTTCTTTACAACAGAAAGATTGCTGTATTATTTTTCTGTAGCCAAAAAATGAGTGAAAGCTGGCATTTCTGAGGGGTGCCTTAAGTCTAATGAGGAGTGCCTCAAGTCTAAAAAGGTTGAGAACCACTGCTACAAAAATTGCCTTTTGATTGGAAGATATGTGCAGGGCTGTAGATTGTGGGTCTTTTTTTTGAAAGGGGACTTTTATCTTTGTGTTCCAGTGAACTGTCTACATAAGGGGTATCTGTACAATGGCAAGAAGTCTTTGTAGGATGCAACTGTAGTCAGCTATCTATATAAGATGTGATGGGTTGTCTGTAGAAAGGGTGTCCATATTGTGGGATATCTGCAAGATGTAATGGATTGTCTTCATGTAAAAGGTGTCTATAAAAGAACAGCTGTTTTTGGTGCTGGGGTATTTTTTTATATAAAAGCTACCGGTGAGGAAAATTTTCTATGAGATGTGTACAGGGAGAGAGATTTGTGTGTGATGTGGATAGTCTTTGTATAAAACATCTCTTGTGTGGTGGTTGGGGTGTATTTCTGAAGAACTTGTGTGAGGTTGCTGGTTGCCTTGTTGCATGTGGGAAGAGATACCTGTGTGTAATGTGGATTGTCTCTGTATAAATGATTTCTGTGAGTGAAGGCAGTATATCTGTGTTAGAGGATGTATACCTTACGGTGAGGTGTTTCTGTGAAGGTTGTCTCTGAACGGAGGTGTCTGTGTGAGGCGTGGTGGTGACTGCATTAGAGATATCTGTGTGATGGTGGACTGTCTTTGTGTAAAGAGTCTGTAGGGGGATAAGTGTGTGGGGTGTCTTTGTTATCACTGCTGTCCCTTGTCTCTATGTGTTGCTGCAGGGGCTTGGGATAGGTTGTCTGTATATCAGCTCCTCGAGGGACCACTCCCATTCTGAAGTCACCCACCCACCCCGCATTATAGTTTTCTCCTCTGGGCAGGCCACGGCCATCATGTCCTTTATTGTTGTAACTCCCAGATTGTGATATTGTCACAAAACTGTTGCTAGGCAACAAATGTGGTTACCAGGTCTCAGCGAATAGCTGAAGGGGAAAGCGAAGTGTTGCACCATTGTAGAGTAACCATAGCAATGACCTACTATTACAGACTAAAGAATTATCATTAACAATGTTAAAGTATCAAATGGAGGCCCAGGATCCAGAGACTTCCAGGCAGCATCTCTACATAATTGAGTTTTCCAGGAAGAGACCCCAACTCTTTCAAAGCACTTGGCTCCTTACTCTGGGAGGGTGCCTTTTAATATTATTTTTATTTTTGTTTTAATAAAATAGGTCTCATGGAGTTAAGGGGACACTGGTAATATAATAGAAGCCTGTTATGGTAAAAAAATGAAACAGGTGAATTTTTATGTAGAGGGAAGGGACAACAGAAATTGCACTTTCCTGCCTCAATATAGTGTACAGGCTTATATAGTTAAAGGGATTGGTTAAAGTGATGTATTATCTGTTTTTAAAACCATATAGTTGACTGCCTCTTTAAATGCATGCCAAAAGATAAGTGAGACACAGTGGAGTGGAAACCATTACTCCTCACCTAAAACCTAAATATGCTTATTTCTTAAAGTTAGACCTAATGGATAAAGCTGCTTTAAGGTTATTGTCCAGGGACATACAGCTGTCAGTCAACAGCATGTTTTTGTTTTCAATGATGCTGAGAGGACATCAAATGATCACTGTTAGCTGAACTTCATCCCTCTCCCCACTACATGGAGTTTCTGGGATTTTACAAAAAGAGCCACCTCTAAACTCTATAGAGCAGTGGTTTTCAGCCTGTGGTCCGCAGACCCCTGGGGGTCCACCAAGGATGATGATGATCAATCAAAAGTATGTGAATACCCACATTTACAATTCAAAGGGGTCCACACCTCCATTCAAAATCTCCAAAGGGCTCTGCACCTCCATTCAAAATATTTTAGGGGCCTGCAAATACAAAAAAGTTGAAAACCGCTGCTGTAAAGCCACGTTTCCCAGCCTTTTCCAGCTCAAGGCACACTCACATTAATAAAAAATGTCTGCGGCACACCTGTTAAGGCTTGCCTCATCCACATACTTGCGTGCTCATTGTAGCTCATTGCTGCAGCAAAATTCCGTGGCACAGGTGTTCAGAGGCTGGCGAACTGCGCATCCCCCACAGCCAGCACATGCTCAGTAGATGAATGTCCTTCTGCTTGGCTGGTTCTCTCCCTCTCCCCCACAGCCAACATGTGCGCAAGTCTTCTGTATCTCATCCACACGGCTTATTCATTAGCTGCTGGAGAACTTTCTTCTTGTTATTCCAAAATTCTTACAGAACACCAGGAAGCTCTTTGCAGCACACTTGGTGTGTTGTGGGCCACTGGTTGAAAAAGCACTGCTGTAGAGCAAGGAAATGGCATCAAGACATTCCCTGGGCTGTGGAGGCTCTGTGACAAACCAGAAGTTCCTAACTACCAGGGGATGAAGTGAAGCAGTCAAGTGGCTGGGGAAAGGTTACTTGGCCAAAGGCATGAGTAGAATGGCAGGGGTTTAGCGACCCCAGCTTGGGCTCCTTGGCCTGACCTTTCTTGCCAGGGGCTGCCCTGAGGAGGAAACCAATAAGGAGAAAAATTGCAGGTGCGCCAGGTGCCTGGTACCTTTGTCTGCTTACTTTGCTGTTGATTTGGTATCATTTAGTACAGCAATTCTCAGTCTTTTTCACCTTATGTCCCACCAGCCATTTTGTCAAAAAACCGTGGTTCCCACCATGATAAAAACAAAACCCCACAAAATTGCATTGTCCGACATATCTGCTGATTTATCTGTTTGAAGTGCAAACAACCGATTTTTTTCCAAATGGGCAATGAGTTGAAGTCCCAC
>NW_005842209.1:1773352-1779592 GCF_000455745.1 Alligator sinensis | reverse complement strand
CGCATCCCACTGGTTAAGAAACACTGATTTATTATATTTTTAACTAAATGGCAGTTACATTTTAGTTGCACGTTGTAACTAAATGTCCCTCCTGGACTTCAGCTGAGAACCCTTCCCCCCCCCCTCCTCCAATGACCACCAGGGGGCTTCTGAATGGTGACACTTGGTGCTGGCATAAGCAGTGCCAGTGCTGCTTGCTAAGGGCTCACCTTCCCCGTGCTGGGCTGAACCCTGGACCAGCTGAGCACACAACTGCCCCCAGTGAATGAAACTGTGCTCTTTGTGTCTTGCAGGTACGGAGAGGCACGAGCTCACGTCCTGGAAGAGTTTTCCATCTATTTTCAAGTTCTTCAGTGAAGCAATAGAAGCCAAGACCAGCTCGGTGAAGCCGGCCCCGACCCGGCGCTCCAACAGAATCAGATACGAAGAGTTTTAAGAGGCAAAAGGCATCTTGTCGCTGTCTTGTCTTCTGCAAGCAGTCTCCCAGCCCCTCATTAGATTGTTTTCTTCCTAGAGCACAGGGTCGTGATGTATACATCTAAATAGCGTTTTGCATTATTTCTAGATGAGTGCAACTGTCAAAGCAATATGGGTTCACTGGTTGTGCTTCCTGTGGGCTGTAGCTTGGATTTCGTGCTGCCCATCAGTGCGCAGATTAAGGCTGACAGCAGTACTGCACAGTGCAGCATGGTGCAGCTCTAATTGCCCTGACATAGCCCTGCACCGAGCTGATGCCAGAGTTTAACAGCTTCTTCGTGGTCCTATCGCCTGTAGGATTTTGGCTGCTTCCTTCCAGGGGGTCACTACTTCTTTTTTTTATGATGATTTGGACAGGAGCAAACTTGGGGCTTTATGCGTTTAAAAAAAAAAACCCCAACCAATAATGATTGCTTTTAAATGATTTATCCAGGTAGATTTTCCCCCTCTCCCATTCTTTTCCTCTTTCCTCCCCGCCCCTAAAATAGTCTGTAGCCTTTTTAAAAAGGCTTAAGACACGTTTTTAACAAAATAATGCTCTTGTTTGTGCTTTTATAGGGTTTATTTTTAAAGCCACAGTGACTCGATTGAAATGAAAAAAGAGGGGGGAAAACACAGCACAAAGATGATGAAGTAGCCTCTGGAATTTAAAGATATATTGTTCTCTGTACCTCTAACAATCTCTTTTTTCCCCTTCTCCTTCTGACACCAGGGGAGAGACTCTGCATAAAGTAGCTCCTATGAAATATTAAATTAATGAACAGCTATTTCTGTGGAGGAACGTCTCTGAATTTAAAATCAGGTTGCCAATAAATCTGCACGTTACAAAAGAGAAGGACTACTTTTAAAGCAGCCCCTTCCAATGCTGTTTCTGCTCAAATCTTTGGCTTGGGGCCGTTAACGTGCCCATTTTCAGAGGGAGTTTGCAACCCCCGATCCGTTTGAAATGGCAAACTGCTGCTTGATTTAGGAGCAGTTGTAACACGGAGTAAAAACCTGCATTTTAAAATTGACTTGCAGAACTCGGTTGCTAGCTTGATCTTAATTTTTTTTTACTTTTATTCTAACAGAATGCCTATTTTGACAAAGCAGCGTGTCAATTAGAGAGAGAGACGATTTTGACATTTTGAACGATAAGAAACTGTACACGCCGTCACCTTTTCCTTCTCTAGGACCAAGCGGTAACAGCTTTCTTCCTGTGCCGCTGATCAGAAGAGCCCCGTTGGCCCAAATGTATGGGAAAGTCCCTTTGTATAAATTGTTTCTTTTCCTGGATCAGTGGCCTTCTTTGTAGATCTCCACTTGCTTATGAAAGTCCTACCTTAAAATGCCAGTGGCTTTTTATTATTATTATTTTGCCAATTCAGCAACGGTCTGGACCGCACTGTGAAACCGGATAGCAAAAAAAAAACAAGTCACGAGTTAATGATTTCTGCTGATTATTTTTAATTTAGAGATGCTTCAGTTTTCATATTCGATTTTTTTAAAGGTTTTAATGCCTCGTTCTCCTGTAATTCTCCCGCTTTTAAATGCAACCAGGCCTAAAATCCATCTGGTATCCCTTTCTTTCAAGCGTTTGCAAAAAAAAAAAAAAAAAAAAAAGGAAGAGGAGGAAGAAAGTTCCTGCCTTATATGCTCATCCTGAAGTGTACAGCCAGTTCCACAGGACTGAAATCCTCAGAAAATCATTGAAATTCCAGACCTCAGAGGGAAGTGTTTTTAGTAATAGGAGCTGATGTCAGCAACTTTTAACTGCTAATGTCTGATAAGCAACAATACGTGCCTGATACCGTGTGTGGCGTGCAAGGACACTAATTAGTTCTTAGAGTTTTGATGATGCTAAATTGAAGTGATCTTTTCTTCAGTGCCCGTGGCTGCCTCGCCTCTGATGCTGTTAGAGCAGGAGGCGAAAGGAGACCAAAATCAAAACGGTATTTCACCCCACTGCCGTGTGTCTTCAAACCCAGGGAAGTCAGCATCTGCCACATGGGTTTCAAATGTAATCTTTCCCATTGCAGAGCTGCAGGGAGGAATTCAGCCCGGAGGGGAGGGCGTTGCTGTCACAATACAAAGTGGGTTTACTTTTTTTCTCTTTTTATTTGTTTAAGTGTTCACTGTGGCTTTGGGTGAGTTTTGGCCGGAGCAACCGCAGCGGTCGCCGAGCCCGAGCCCTCCGCAGTGGCAGGAGAGATCCTTGCGGGTCTTTCCATTTTCCCCGCGACCTGGTCCCCTGCCAAAGCAGCTGGGACACGCCGAGGACATGCACCAGCCCTTGCAGGGGACCTGCAGTCCTCTCAGCACCTCTTCTATTTTTCCTCCCCAACCTTTGCTTGTAACAAGAGTCAATCACTGTAAAGTTGCCCGCGAGCGCTCTGCCGGCTCCTCCCCACCCCTGGCTGCCTGGGTCCTCATCTCTCCCTCTTCTAAGTGGCCCTTTACACATGTGATCCCTGGGGTAGACCTCAGCTCGGGGAGGAGGGGGCACTGCGGGCTCCAGAGCTTCCCCAGCCGGGATCCCCGCCTGCAACTGACCGGGCTCCTCCACCTGTTGAGCCGGGGGTGGTCGTGCAGCTCTAATGCTGCTCCCTGCCTTCGTCGCCAAGGAGTTGGTGGTCCTGGCCTCCTGTCCGCTCGGGGCTGGCCTGCCACCTGCCCAAATATCTGTGCTGTGTCCCCTCCACACGGGTTTGCACTGCTGGCTTTGCATGTCACATTTGAGCTCTGTGCTTGGGGAAGGGGGTGCGGGGCGGGAAGGAGAGGTCCTGAAACTGACACGCTTTCCGCTCCGGGAGCGCTTCGGGGGTCGCCAAGGTGCCAAATATCACCAGATCGATCTATTTTTTTATGTTTTCACGAAAAAAAGCACTGTAAAAAAAAAAAAAAAAAAGATTTGTACGGTAAGATTTGCCCTTTTTCAAGTCCCTTTCTGGTGCCCTGGCCCGGCTTGTTTTATTGCTTCTGTAAAGAGCTGCAAAGCACAGGGAGTTCTTATGGACTGTATATTTCTGTTTACACTTAGAACAAAAATAAAGATGCTCTTTTTTTTTCTCTCTCTTCTAAAGTGCCGTGGTGGTTCTTTCCGCGGAGACACCCTGGCATGGAGCTCTTTGTCCGGTAGGCTTCCTTCAGAGGGAACTAGACATATACCCCGAATGGTGCACCAAGGGAATCCAGAGTATAAATCGAGCAGCTGAAACTCTGACTCTGTCGATAATTGTGTATGGCCGAACACCAGCCCCCCTTGCCTGCTCTGAACTCGCTTTACCTATCACTATGCAAAGAGAGTTTGCGTAAATAATAGCCTCTCTCGGATTAGATTTTTTTTTTCTAATGGAAGTGGGTGATCCTTTTTTTTTCCTCTGGAGCAATCTGCAAGTTGGCAAATATATTAGCAACTAATAAATGGAAACGCAATGCCCTTCTCTCCTCCCCCATCCCTAAAACGAGTAAGTGTAAAAAAAAAAAACAACAACCCCTCATTCCCTTCTTGCTTTGTTTGGCTTGATCCTTACAGTAAAGGATATTTGGGAATAAGGGACGAATAATCAGAGGCTAATTAATGTCTTATTATTGTATCAAAGCCGCCTGGACCCCGGAGTCAACAGAGATCTTGGAGAGAGGAAGTTCCTCTCTGCTTTCTCGGTTAGAAAGCAGCCCCACGAGTTGGAGGCTCACGATTTCTGTGAGGGCACAAGCCTGTTCACCTGCCTTTGCTCCCACGGCCCAGCTAAAGGGATTCCCATTAATGATGCCCGTTCCCGTGGCTTGCCTGGTTTGTGTTATACCACACACCTGGGCTTTGCAGTAGGTGAAGCCGCCTGGATCCACCCATTGCATCTAGTGAAAATTTCCCATCGTGGAAACGGGGAGAAAGCTGAAAGAGACCTGTTATGCCACCAAAGTGTATTTCAGCCCCACCACCCTCAGCCTCTCTCCATTTGAATGCGGATTTCTGCCTTCCTCGTACTAGAGTGACTAAGTGGGAGTCTCTTGAATTGTTCCTCTTCCTTTTAACTGATATTCCATTAATCTCTCTTTCAAAAAAAAAAAAAAAGAAAAAAAGAAAAGAAAAGAAAAGAAAGACCAGTTTGAGGCTAGGGGAAAAAAAGAGTTTTAATCAACACCTAACAAAGCTTCACCCCCTCCTCGCTACAGAATCAGCTTTGTTATCCAGTGTTAGATTGGAAGAAGCAGTCTTGGACTGTCCTATATGTGAAGAATGTACGCGGGGAGGTAAGCTGTTGAAAGGGGGAAAATAACACAAAGTCGATTAACAGTGTTTCTAGGCGAGATGAAACCATCAAAGCATTCCAGCGTTTATCTCCAAATCTGTGTAGTGTAAAAAGGTAACAATGATAGTCTTAAACCGCACTTAGGAGGGATGAATGTTGATTTAATTGATTCATTTGGATCGATGTTTTTAAAGTTTCACACCACTGATCTTTCATGTAGTGATGTCTTTAGCAGTCAGAGGTCTGACATGAGCCTTCTCAGATTTCATCACTGGGAAGCTCCATGACATCTGACATTATTCGACAGACTGAGGACTGGTAACTTTGGGACCGGGAGACCCAAATGCCAAAAAGATGTAAGAGCAAGGTTGGATGCAAAGGGGTCTTATTATTTCGTCACAACTGAGCCCTGGATCTAAGGCTATCAGAAGTCTGAGATCCCCACTTCTCACCCAGATCTTACATCCGATGGGGAAATTTAGCACGGCTGTACTGGGAAAGAGAAAGAGGCCCTGCTATTACCCTGTGCTCCGACGTGCGATGTGCCTGGTCACACAATCCAGCTGACTCTGCGCGAGCATTTGAAGTTGGGGCGGGGAAAAACTTTTCGTATGAAATGCAGCACTCCATGTGGATGGAGCTTCCGCTGTTTATCTGCTACTCAGCACCTTGGATCTAGACAGCAGTTTAGATTTATCCCCTTGGTCTTGATTAAGGGGAATATGGGGCTTCCAGACGATCCCTGCGAAACATCTGCTTTGGTCTCTCTAAGAATTTCCCTCCAACCTACAAATGGAAGCTGCCATAGCCAAGATAGTTCTGCAATGCACTGTTTTCTAGCTGCCAAATTAAAATAGCCTTCCAAGAACTATGCAGTGTACATTTAAAACTGGCATGCATCTGAAACACACATATATATAACATTTGTTATAAATTATGTTGTAAATTATGTTGATAGTCGACAAAGCGTGAAGAGATGAACTCGAGAAACTTTGCAGGAGATGGCATTTATCGTGGTACCATCGCAATGCCACAAATTTTCACTTTTCTGTTCCATTTGGGATTGCATGTGCTTGTGAGTATTTCACTAGATCAGTGACAGCTCTTTATTTGCATAATTATATGCTCTGGTCTGAAGAGAAAACTAACCCCCAAATTTCATGGGTCACCAAACTGCGACAATCAATGTTTTATCACGTATGCTAAGCAAAACCTAAGAAGCTATATGAAGTTTCTTGGGGAGTTTTTACTCCTCAGAAAATTAAAGATTTTGTGCCTCTTGAATAGATGCAAAATCTTTCCAAGCTCTTTGTCACTGAATTCCGTTTGAAGGCAAAACTAGAGATTAACACGTAGATCTGGATTTTAGACCCACCAGCATTACTTCAAAGTGGGGTTAGACAGCCAGGTTTATTGCATTGCTAAATTTCCCCTGTTTAAGTACTGTAACTCAACGTTGTAGCTTCAATAACAAAAATGGGGAAATTCAGACAATCTTGAGACTTCTCAAGTGAATAGTAACTGGTGGGTT
>NW_005842209.1:1766679-1773321 GCF_000455745.1 Alligator sinensis | reverse complement strand
CAGCAGGCTTTTATTCCTTATGTGTTTTCTCCCACCCGCACACACGCACATACTTTTCATATTTATGCTATAGATGTGACATAGATATGAACAAAATGATTTTTTCTGTGCAACAGGATTTGTTCTGGGCCATCAGCTGCACAATAACCGCATGCTCCAGTTATGGCTCACTATGCATTTCGAACTTGATAAAATGCATTGTTAGGAAGAATGGGATTAGTGATGAACGCGAACCCCCAGTAAAAACTGATAAGAAAAAAAGGGCCAAAAATACAAATGCAGTTAGAAAAAAACAGCTCTTATTTTGATTTAATTTTAAAAAAGAAATCTGCATAGTCCAAGTCCCGGAGCATCGTTCAAACCTGTAGACAGCCTGCGAATCTTGGTTGTTTATGAGGCTTAAAAAGCGCACAAATAAGGTTTAAATATGTGTCTCAGGCCGGAGTAATAGTGACTACGTGTTGTGGCCCTGCTGTAGCGATTGTGGTTTTGGTTTCATACTATGCGCTTAGGTTCCGTTAGCTATTGGATAGAAAATGCGCTTTTAAAGGGATCTCTCTCTCTCTCTTCCCCTTTCTTTCTTTTTAAAGATACCTGCGCATTTCTGGTAACATTCATCGTAATATTTCTCTGAAAATGCGCCCGAGAGGGGCGATCCAGGCAGGATCACGTTAGAAGAGCAGATGAGAGCTGGTCTGAAAAGTTGCGCAGCTCTGTTACAGGGGCTTTCTGATCAAGAGCATCCCATGATTGCCACTAAATCCGAACGAGAAGCCTGAGCTTAAGGACTCCTGTCCCTGGCTCCTGACAGCGCTGTCGCAAGGTAGTTTGAAGCAACAGGGACTTTCAAATGCTTGTTGTGAACACGCATCCCGGAGCACCAGCACTCTCACCTGCTTCTCAGCCTGGGAAAAAATAACCTGCCTCTCCGCTCCTTTCAAGAGCTGTTGCACTCGGAGTGGAAGGAGCCGAGCCTTCTCGTGGCGGAACTACTTCAAAGGGCTTCTGTAACACAAATAACATGAAAGGCGGATGAGTGAGGCGGGCGAGCTAGGTAAACCCTCTCCCAGAACCAAGTGGGCAAGCAAGCGCCGAGCGGGAGGCTGGGGGCAGCTGCGCCTGGTGAGGCTGCGTCTTAGATCCCTTCTCAAAACTTCCTAGGGAAATTGATCGGATCGATTACCTGCCAGCCAGTGTTTACCAGTAACATTAAGCAGGGAGCCACTCTCTTCCCCTTACAGGTGCCCGAGCTGATTACAGTTAGCGCAGGTAGATAGAGGGGACTCCCCAGACTGTCATGTGAAGCCTGGCAGAATCAGGGCTTTTCCGCTATCCCCTGCAGAGGCCAGGATTGACCCTTCAGACCAGGGGCCTGGAGGGGGTCTCTTCTTTTGATGTTTTAATCCCTCTCTCTTTAAACTCCACCTAATCCCGGGCTGTCTGGCCACGTACTTACCTCCACGTCTACCTGCAAAGTACTCCTCTCAAGCTGCTATCTTGACACAGCAGTTAGCTAACTACTCTCCGCGTCCACCCCACATACACACACACGACACCTCCACACCTTCGCTTGATAATCATAACTTACCCAAGGATGAAATATTGCTTTCCCCCTTTGGTAAAGCCCTGGATGGGATCCCTGGGAAGGGCCAGGTCTAAAAATAACTCCCTCACTACGGCTATGCCACTGCTTTGCTTTGTAAGCCCATTACCACTACAGGGCGCTTGCAAATATTGATCTGGTGGGCGATAGCAACTCCCAGGCGAGCTGTGCCATGCGCTGAATGCGTTGCCAGCTGGTCCCGAGTCTTGTTCCCTTTTTTACCAATCTAACTTTTCCTAGGCTTCCCAGGCAGGAGGGACTTGCTGGGTTTACTCAGTGGAGCTCGAGCCATCCGCTGTACCTAGGTGTGGTCAAGTCTCACCTTGTTTGCTCTCTGAAATGTACTGCAAAGGTTGTTTGAAATGCCCTTCCTGCCAAATCAGTGTTGGTTTAAAATACTCTTGCTACAGAATAGTAATATTGACACAATAATAATAATAATAATAGTAGTAGTAGTAGTAGTAGTAGCACTAGCACGTCCCTATGCTTGGGTATTGCTCGCTGTTTCATTACTGTCCTTGTTTTCCCAGTCTCTCTATGAGCCCAGCTCACAATCGCCTTATTAAGGAAGTGGATGTAAACGAATCGACAAGCGCAATAATCAAACCACTAGCTGCCTCCTAAGGTTGATCGTGTTCAGGTGCTTTGCAAATGTAAAGCCAGATCCCCCCCGCCTCCTGCCCCGTGGATCCTTACAGAGCAGATCTGAGCCCTGAAAACTTCGAGACTTGTTTCTAGCAAATGACCTGGTGAACGGGACTAGGGTTTTTGTTGTTGTTGTTTAACCCTTCCCTGCAGTGGCTCTTTGTTCCGTGGCTGCAGGCTGGGACGTGGGTGGATGCCTTGCGCTCACTGCAAAGCTTTGCTCCAAAGCTTTACGAAGTTTCTCAGCCCTTTGCTGTGCCTGGCCAGCCCCGCTGGGGAGCTGGTGCAGGGCATGATGAGAGCACTTGCTAAGCGCTGGGCGTGGGGGGGGGACGGGAGCCGGAGAGCCGGGCCATGCCAGCCCCGCGCCCGCTCCCCGCCCCGGCCGGGCGAAGGCAGGCGAAGCGCCGGGCTGAGCGCTCGCTCCTCAGCACCATGGACAGCGCGCAGCCCTGGGCCGCTGCCGCGCGGCTCCCCGCCAGGCTGCCCACCCCCGCCCGAACCGGGTCCGCTCCTGGCCCACGTCGGTGCCTGCTCGCGCGGTCACCTCGTCCAGCCCCTGCGGGAGCCGCCCCCCGGGGCTCCCCCGTGCAGCTGAGCCCGTCTTCCCCTCTCCCGTCTGATCCTGCTTGCGCTCTCACCTAGAAACTTTTTGGGCAAACTTCCAGCCGTGTCCTTCCCCTCCCTCTTGAACTGCCCCCGCCAGTGGGATCTTGTCTTCCCTGTGCTCCGGGCCCTCCGCACGGCTCCCTCGAGGCGAGTCCGAGGAGCGGAAACTTTCCCCAGGAGGCAGCCGGCAGGGACACCTGGCCTGGTGCGGGGGCGCTCGCCCGGGGCCAGGGCTCTTTGATGAGCTCTGCTGAGTCCAGGCAGCTTGTTAATTATAGCCCCTGGAGAGGAGGCTCCCCAGCGAGCCGGAGCCCAGCCAGGCTAAGGAGCCTGACAGCAACTTACTTGACAGCTCCCCCCCCCCCCCCAACACACACACACAAGCGCGCGCGCGCACACACACACACACACACACACTGGAAGGGCAGGACTTGGCGGAATCCCCCTTCTTCTGCCTCCATTTCTACCCGCACAGATCTCTGCTCGGGTCGTGGCGACTTTACCCAGCACTTTCCTAGCTTCCCCTTCCTTTTTTTCTGTTCAGGGGCTGACAGTCTCTCTCTCTCTCTCTCTCTGTTTGATCTTTTCACTGTCATTTTAGCAAAATACCTAGAGCCTTTCAGCTTGTAAGTCAAGCTATCTCCGTGTTCGCTGTTTAAAGGCAGAGAGGTGCTCATTGCTTATTAAAATGTTTCACTCAGCTTCCTACTTTTAGTGTCAATCCCTGCTTCTCTGATCAGCCCGAGGTAGCACATAGCGCGGCACAAGCAGGGACCGGTTGTTGCTCACAAGACTCTGACATCCGTTCACACACGAATCTGCCCCAGCAGGGGGGAGGACTGGCTGGAGGTCGTTATCGGACGGACAGACAGACAAACCAAGCCACATGCATTGCAGCTGAAGACCTCCCTGCCCTCCCTGCCGGAGCGGGTGGGGGCTGGCGCGGGGGGCTCGCAGGGGGTGGCGGGAGCCCTGTAGTAAGACCCGCGTAGAGTCTTGATGGGAGTTTGATGGGACTTGCACTGTCCAAGGGGTGCCCTAAAATGCCCGATTCCCCCGCCCAGGCATGGCCCAGGGGAGAGCGGCCAGGGAATCCGTTTGCCCAAGATCTCCCCATGAGCTGCGTGGCTGTGGATGGCTTCCCTGAGGTTCTCAGACGAGAACCTGGCTGCTTGGTATCCTCACTCCTTTTTATTTGGGATCTTCCCGTTTGATTTCCTTTATTTGTTTTTTTAAAAGAAAAAAATACACCTGCCATCCTCTCACTGTAACCAAGTGTCTAAAATAAGACATCCCTTATCTCTGAGGTCCCTTATCCTTAAAGGAATCCCTTATCTCTGCGGTCCGGGCTGGGCTGCCAAGCGGGCTCAGTGGGCTGAAGTTTGCGTTGGTAGAAAGGGTACCTGTTGAATACTCTTCATCAGAGGAGCCTTCAAGGAACAGCCATTCCTCCGCCCCACCAAACTGCAGGGGTGGGCTGGCAGGGACTGGGGCAGGGCGGCAGCTTTTCCTCAAAGGCTTTGGAAAAGGGAACTCTTCGGTATTTCCTCGCATCTCATGTTAAGAGAGTGGCTTTGGAAGGGGGGGGGGGCGACGACTGCTTATTTCCTACACCCCTGAAGTTACTCGGTGCAAGAAAAACGAAGTAGCTGGGTTGTATCTTGGCAGGGAAACAGAAACCAAGCGGGTTTTCGTTAAAGGGAGGGAGCAACTCTCTCACTGGAGATGTGCCTGAACTTTTTCTCGGATGTTTATTCTGCCCCGCGCCCCGCACAATTTCCCCATCTCCCCTAAAAATGCCAGCGCCCGGGGAACTGGTGCCCTCCCTGCCGGGCGCATGGCACAGTTTGCGACGCTCCAAAGTCTCTCCTGGCCAGCCCAGCACAGCCCGGGGTTCTCTGCATTTCTCAGCACGGGGTCTTGGGATCTGGGTTTGAAACCGGGTACAACGGAGCGATCGCCCCCGAGATAACTCGGGACGGGAAAAAGCTAGCTGGAAATGATTGAACCTCTCTGGGAATAGCTGTGGGTGTCTAACACGCTGCCACTCTGCAATAAAAACAACCATGTCCCCTTTGTTTGCTTTTGGGCTGTTTTTTTCTTTCTTTCTTCCTTATGCCCGGTACACCTCTGTTCATTCCTTCCCATTGTCTCTCCCCCGCGTCCTGTAACCCTTCAAAGTCGTTTCAAATGACTTTTGGGGGGCATTTGTCAACGTCCTGTATAGACTGACTAGTTAGTGAAAGCGAAGTGTCTGTGTGTGTGTGTGTGGGGTGGGGTGTACCTAATGCACACCCCCGCACACACACATACATATTTTATTTCCATGGAATCAATAAGTCCTCATTCATTTCCAGGCGTGTTTGTAAGGAAAGCAACTTAAGTCCTCAGGTAATATGCCTGATGAAAGCTCCCTGCCTATCGGGGTAGTCTTGGAGCATAATGCAGTTTCCCTTGATGGTCAAAGGCAGTAAATCCAATACAATCTGTGTTAATAAAGGGCCAGATTCTGAACTCGGTTGCAGAAGCCACAACCGGCTCCTAATGTGGGTGTCTGCGGGGCATGGTACAGAGGAATTTCCTGGAAGAACGTGAGGACGCCCACCCTCTGCCCCCTCCCCGATCTCAAGTAATTTGGGATGTATCAGAGCCTGGGCTACAAGTGGGAAGCCGTTTAGAAGAGCTGCTGAGTTACAGATCCCCGGGGAAATGCCCCGTTAGAAAGTTAGCTTCCCTCCCAGAGATCCGCCTGCTCTTCCTTCATCCTCTGTCCCAGATCGAATGACTCCGTCCTCTCGGTTTTACAGAGCGAAGGCACAGCACCCAGGGCGGCGTGGTGCGTGTCTCCCGGGCTCTCCCCGGCGCTGGGTCCCCGAGTGATCCCTGCCCGCCCCGGAGCGCTGAGCTCCCGCCGCGCGCGGGCACCCAGCTCGGCTCCTCTCGCTGAGCTTTGCCGGGTGGGTCCAGGAAGCAGAGCTCTCCCCACAGCCAAACTCTGTCGCATTTAAGTTTTCATGATCAGCTTGCAGCCGGGCGAGCCGTTTGCTGCACTTAATCCACAACATATGTTTGCCGCAGTAGCAGGTTTTGGGGGGTGTGCGGCTTGGAGCTGAGCAAGTTGTAAATTTTCCGTCTTAGGTTGTCAGCGCCTCCTAGTTACAGCCTAACACCCAGAGAGGCAGGGAGACACCCGCCGCCGGGGCCCCCCAGCCCTCCAGCCCAGGCGCCTTGCCCTAGCAGGCCCGCCAGCCTGAGACCAACAGGCAAAAGAGGGTGCCACGGTGTGGAGCAAACCCTCTCCAGCCTAGCAGCTGAGCAGTAGCTGCCTGTTCTTCCACTGCCCCCCGCACACCCAGGCCACTTTCCTTAAGACTTTAGGGTGGAGGCTAGAAAGCTGAATTGCCCCCCCCTCCCCCCCCCATCAATAGCCCCGCAGCCCGCTGATAAAAACCAGAGCTCGTCCTTTGCTAACTTTGGCTGCTACCATAAGTTTTCAGGGTGTCTTGTCAGGACGGGTGAGTGTGTGTGTGTGTGTGTGTGTGTGTGCGCGCGCGCGCGCGGTGGAGGGCTGGGAGGAGGGATCCTCTTCTAGCAAGAAACCAAGAGTGCCCATGAACTTCTCTGGACTCGGGGGAGAATCCAAGCACGTTTGGGACACAGATCCCCACTGCACTACTGATCTGACATTAGGATGGGGTGGGGGCGGCCTTACACACCGCACTGTAGCTATTTAAATCCTAGAACACCCCCCCCCCACACCCGCCCCCCCCGTTCTCTCGTTCCCC
>NW_005842209.1:1762586-1766361 GCF_000455745.1 Alligator sinensis | reverse complement strand
GCGCCCCACAGCCCCGCGCCCGCCAGGCCCCGCAGCCCTGCGCCGCGCCTGGCTCCTCCGCGGGGCCGGCTCCGCGCTCCCCTGCCCTGCCCTTGCGCCATCCTCTCTGGCCCCGGCTTTCTTCATTCAAGTCCTAGCTGAAGTGCACACGCACTCGTCCGTGGAGGCAGGGGGGCAGCCTGCACCTGGCTGGCAGCTATTATTCACCTGCCGGCTTCCTCGTCTCCAAGTGGAGGAGAGACAAGGGGTGCACCAAAAAACATCTTCCTGCACAACAAATAAATCCATCTTCCTCCCGGGCGGAGACCCCGCCTGCCTCAGCCTGCCAGCCGGGGCGAGCCGCTGGGGCTATGGGGAAGCTAGAGGAAAGCAAGGACAAACTGCGCTGGTTTGATGGTCTTGCGGGGAAAACTTGGATAAAAATGTCCTCAGTTTAAAGTAATAATAATAATACTAATAATACCAACTACACGCACCCCCCCAAGTTTCTAGTGGCTTTATCTCTTCCTTTCAAGGAGAGGGAAACAAAGGCAGAGGCTATTAAATCTCTGTCTTCCCTGCTGCCTTATTAAGGTGACCTTTTATTTTGGAAATTTCTGAGGCTCTCAAGGAAGAAAACAAAAACATGGAAAACTCCTCAACCGCCTTTACATTATTTCTGCAAAATTAAACAAAGACACCAACGATTTGTGGCAATTGTGGCTGCTCTGAGAAGCTTTTTTCACAAGAAACAAGAGTCATTACACATTCTCCGGCTCCATCGCCTTCTGTGTGTTTGGAGGCAAATAACTAACACAACTACACACCTAGGCATTCAAGCATCTTTATTGTCAACTCCTTTTCAAATTTGACTTCGCAGCTTCAAAAACAAAACAAAACAACAACAACAAAAAATCCTAAATCACGTACTTATTTGCTTGCCACGGACCCACTGCCATTTGCTGTTCTGCATTATTGCTTGTGTTGCTTTGGCTTTTTAATAACTTATTGATTCACGCTGGGGCTACATCAGAGCGCGAAAATGTTACCGGGTGTTGTGCTAGTTTCTTTTTCTTTTTTTTTTTTTAAAGGAGAAATAAATCGCACGTGCATTTAGGAAAATCAGCTCTGCAACACTTCAGCTGCAGGCGGTGGGATCATGCATCATTCCTAACTGGCTTCTGACTGCTCTTAAAATGGGTTTTCTTGTTAAATATATATCTATATCTATAGAGAGAGAGATAGACACAGACACATAGGTTTATATACATACATACATGTACTTATACATATACATATGTATATAGATATACACACACACACATACATACATATGTGTGTGTGCATATGTGTGTGTCTCAGAGGCATTTTTATTTTTGGTGCACCTCTGATGCCATGGATCTGTCACGATGCAGAAATGATGGAATTAGCATTTAGATAATGACAGTATCAAACTCTTTCGACAGATTACGATTTTTAACCCTAACGCAATACATGCAAGGAGAATCCCCGATGCCTCCTGGACCATGGGGCTGTGACAGAGCAGGGGATCCAGTGGGCACGTGTGAGATGGGGTGGGGAGCAGAGCAAAAGTGAGCCGGTGGGTGCCAGTCCCTGCCTATCCCCTGTCTGTCTGTCTGTCTGTCTCACAAGTTCACAGCAGTTCCTGAAGTTCAGATGCAACCCGCACACAGAAAGCAAGGAGAGGCGGAATTGAAATCAAGGTTTAACTTCTTTGGTGTCTTATTAAATCGCACATATCCCCGTCAAGGTTTCCTTAAACATGAAAACCTTCTCGGCGATGGGGACCCCAGCTGTTTAATTTAACATTGATTTATTGCTTTTAAAAGTAAATTTACACACATGCCAACAGCACTCCGTTTTGTTTCCCCAGACCCAAAGATTTATTTTCTACTTAGCGCTTGTCTGACAAAACAATGTCCTTTAACTTTATTACACATCGATGAGGAAATCTGTCTTATTTTTGTTTGGATTTATTGCTCTGTTACTTGTGGAGACTTTTTGTAATCCAGAAAAGCTAAGGTCAGGAAAGAAATACAAAATGAAACCTAGGCACAGAAGCAAATACCAATAAAGGCATCAGCATGCATTGGCGGATGGCAGTGCACACACAGCTCTGTTAAAATACATCTGGAGCCAGGAGTATAATTATAAAAATAAAGGGGGGGGGAGATCAGTTTAATTTTGAATGTGCAGGTAGACTTGCCCCCCCCCCCCCCTTTATGACAAGCTCTTCCTTCAATGCACGTGAGCTCTGATATCTTTCCTGGCTCTTTGCAAAGACTGTCTGGAAATGTATCTATAATTATTGAAAGAAAAAAATATAGGGTTAGCTATACCATGCTGCCTCACCTCCGCGCAATAAACTCCCAATTACCAAATCTATGTGATGGCAAAACTCAGGGGAATTAAGATGTACTTTGAAACAGCCTTTACGGTACACTTCATCTACGTTTTGGTTTTCTTTAGTTCTCATTAAAGGGGCACTTTCTTCTTTTCATTGATATACTGTCTTTGTGTCCTTCATTTCACTCTCTCTCTCTCTCTCTCTCAAAAAGAAGTTCTCACATCTTATCAGGAGGAGGCAAAATAATAATAATAATACTTTAAAAAAACCATGGTTTGGCTTTCTTTTTTTAAAGTGCAAATCTTTTTTTTTATTTTAAAGCAGGGCTTATTCTTATTAACGAAAGGTCCTTTAATAACAGTGCGATTGGGGGGATATTAGGGGGCTATTTAGGAGGTAAAATTAGAGGAAAGCGCAGTGTTGGCCAATCTGTCCTTTTTTGTGTGCTCTGGGCTCGCTCTCCCGAACTGATTTCTCACAGAGGCATCTAATAATCACTTTAGAGATGTTCAAATGCGGACACTCGCTCTTTGCGAGGCAGAAGTGAAGATGTGACAGGTTTTGTTATCAGGAGGAGAGGGAGAGCTTTGTAAGATATTCCCTTTCTTCCCCCAGAAATACACCATCTCTCAATAAAGACCCCCTGTCTCCAAGCGTGACTACCCCCGCTGGCCGCGTCCACTTTCTGTCCGGTGCGGCCACATAAATCCCAACTCCATGTCACTTAACAGATTTTAATGATTTTACCAACCCAGGCAGGATTTTTTTTTTCTTTAAGCAAATGGACTTTACTTCTCTCTAAGTCTCTCCCTCTCTCCCCCCACTCTGAAACCCCTTGTGGGCTCTGCCAGTCACCACCCAGATTCATTAAAAAGAAATAAACAAAAATAAAGGAGAAAGCTGCGAAACCTGGAAAATTCCCCTGTTCACTTGGGCAGCGGGTCCCCCACCCGCCAACCCCGTTTGGCCTTTGAGAAAAGGCCCTGTCACTCAGAAAGGGGCCAGTTCTTTAACCTCTGTCCCCTACACCCATAAGGCAGCCTCCTACCCCACACCCCTACCCCAGAGGCCCTACCCCTTGGCCCCCACACCCACGTCTTTCCAGCCAAGGAACTGCAAAGAAGCTTTGGCTTCTTGAACCAGGCGACCAGGCACTCTCCAGCCAGGGCAATAGTAGGCCACAGAGGCGAACAGACAGGCAGGGCTGCCCTGCCTACTACAGAGGGTGAGTTTCTAGCTGGAGGAGCCTGTTTGATCAACTGTTGTCCACAGCTAGGGAGGGGAATGCCTCTGATAAGCCACCAGGACCAGTCCCCAGCCCGTCCGGGTGGAGACGGGCTCCCCTCTGGAGCTGAGCAGAAGCGATACACATGTTGTCTCCCAGCTCGTGCAATGGATATAATAGAGCCCAACGTCTGGACCAGGGAG
>NW_005842209.1:1759311-1762555 GCF_000455745.1 Alligator sinensis | reverse complement strand
TCTTCCAAGTGACACACGCAAGGGTGTAATATAGGTCTGCGTGTATCCGCGTGTATCGACACACACTGCCCACACACACCTAACAACTCCTGAAGGGGGTTGTGTGCTACACAGACCTGCGTTTCACCTTTCATTCCTCACAAAGCCGGGCATTTCTTTGCAGTGGAGTAAATGCACTGATGGGAGAGTTTAGGAGACTTATTTGGGAGGAAATGGAGGGTCAGTTTTGGTCTAAGTGGAACATCTGCAAAACATTCAGACAGCTTATTCAGCAAAGAATCTAGCCATTTATTATAGAAATAATAAAAGGCACTAATGATTATAGTTCCCACCCTCTTCCCCCCAGAAGGGCAAAGCTTAATGAAATAATTCGAAGGTATGCCTCATTTCCTAATGGTGGAATTAAAACAGGGGGACAAAAACAAAGTAAAGAGCAAGCAAGAGGAGGAGGAAGGAGGAGAAAAAGAAACACATTCTACTCCACTTCCCAGTCTTGTGTGCTGAAGGGAATAGGATCCGTGTTGAGAAATGAGGTAAATAAAATGGAAGTGGGAATGCTATTAAACACAGCATACCATGCGAGGCGCGCACATAGTTCCGCCTTGATATGCAATTAAATTACAGCAAATTCCTCTTTAAAGAATATCGTTTGGAATCCTTCTTTAAGATTCAAGGATGTCTGAGGTTAAGTAGCTTTTAAAACGTCAGTTCTAAATGGCTTATGCAATGAATAGCTACCTTTAAATCCTAAAACCATTATAAATATGCTATACATATGGATGCCAGTTTATCTCTACATATTTCTTTTTAAAATGAGGAAAGCATTCATAAAAAGCTACTTGGCACACTTTATTTTAGGAAAGCAGATGTTAATTTTTTCACGTATCATTTTATGACCAAGTACATGTGTAACATTGGAAAGCATCCAGAACGCCTCTATTATTTGCTAAATGACTGTTAGTCGAGGCAGACTATTCTCAGCATAGCCAAGGTATAGGTTATATCAATAAAATAAACATCTGTGATTTTAGTAGGAGAGGCAAAAAAAAAATTTTTTTTTAAGAGTTACTATAAAAGTGGAAAAAGCATTTGTGTAGGAAGAACACACCTGCACTGGAGTGAATTGGCTATTTATATTGCTTTATGCAAAGCAGGCTCTCTGTTGTGTACTCGAGATTATTTACTTTGTGTAAAATAAGGTTTTAAAACCCATGCTAAAATCTGATCCGCATTGTAGCTTTCTCCCCAACGTGATAACATTTATTGTGTGCTGTTTTAAATGCCCTGGGATGTATTCCAGGCAAGAGGTGTGTGGGGGTTTTTTCCCCCTTCAACAGCCCGATCTTTAGCGCGGAGGAATGTATTATTATATGCAGTTTCTCCCTCAAAGTGTTTGAGTCGGAGAATTCCCATAGAGAGCTGGGTTTTCTTTTTCCTCCCCCTCCCATTCCCAAAATATCTTTGAGAACCCGGGCTTGTTTGCACTGCGTTGTACGAGGACTGGAGCACATGAGGAAATAAAACACACACCCAAGCATGGAGCCCTGGCGTAATAATTAACCATATGCAATATTTATTGTTCTGTAATGTTTGCTATCAGGAAGGCAAATGCAGTCAATTGAGGTTTAACAAATATAGTGTTATTGATCAAAAGCAATAAATAAATATGCATATGCATTATTTATATAGGCATACATGCATATATACACACACACACAGGACCAGCTCATTATTACATATTACAAACGCTGGCTCCACCGAAAAGCTCCAGTGACTGCTCCTTTTTTTTTCTTTCCCTTAGCACTGCCCTTTGCTAAGGGGCCAGGGAGGAGGTTTTTAACATAAAATGCTGCAAATATGAAAAATAGGTCACCAATAAAATTGGTCTCAGCATGGAGTGTAATTGTAACAAAATGCCGCTGCGTAAAATCGAGGAGCTAGCTGGCGGTGGTGGCAGAGTCGCAAACCATCTGGTGTGTATTAAAAGCAGTGCTGTAAATATTGCTGAAAACTAATGCATTATCAGCTTCTATAAGTGCACGGGGCCTGCAAGCTTTCCATATGTTGGAATATGTAGATCTGGGGGAAAGGAGGGAAAGGGGTCCTATCAAGCTGGGGCTCTGCAAGCAGGGGCTGGGCAGGCTCCTCGTGGAAATTCGTCCCACAAGAGAGAGAAGGAGAGAGGGAGGAAGAGGAAAGAAAGGAAAGAAAATAGAGAAGTAGGATCTGCCCCTTCGCAGGCTCCCCCCCCTCTCCTTCCCTCTCCCAGTGCAGTGGATAGGGTAGGCGCTGGTGACGTCACGGCACATCAGGGCAGGAGAGTCAATGTTACCGGGAGAAGCGGCTCATCTGTTTCCCATCACTTGGGAAGTTTTGCTTGGACTTTTTTTTTTTTTTAGTTGTTTTTGTTTACTACTTCTCCGCTCCGGGGCGGCGGGTTGTCCCCGCCGAGCCTGCTGCCCGGCTCGTCCTGCGGGGCTCCGGCCCAGCCAGCCCCGGGTTGCCCCGTAGGACGCTCATCGGGCCGGCAGCGCGCGCGCACGCACGAAACGAAGCTCCTCGGAGGGAGCCGGCCCCGGGCAGGCGCCACCAGCCCCTGGGCTCCTGCAGGCGTGACGTTTCTTCAGCCCTGCCACTTCTCCAGCCCCGTTCTCCCACCCTGCCAGGGGTTTCCCTGCCTCCAGATGCACCTTCCCAGGCAGGCACCGGCTCCCCCAGCCCCTCTGGTCCAGCTTCGTGCCATTGTTCTCCTTCACAAGAAAACTTCGGCTGCAAATTCACAGCAAGCCCCTTCCCCCCAGTCTCCCTCTCTGCACTGAGGTCACTTACTCTTTCTCGCCGTTGGCCTGTAGTTCCTTAATCTCGCCTCGTTCTTCTCTTCTGGTCTTCAGGCTGTGCTGTGAGAGCCTGGTGTTGATAAACCTGCTGTTAATGACAGCCCAAGTGCAATCAGAAAAGAAATAAAACTCTTACTTTTTTTCCCCCAAGCTGCATTCCCCTCTGACCGCTGCCGCCTTTAATTATGGAAGCTATATTTCTTCTTTGGGAGTCATTCGTGGGGTTTTTTTTGGGGGGGGGGGTTAGGTGGAAAGGCGTTTCTGCTGAGTTATTTTTGAGCAGGGACCAGTGCCCCATATGCAGAGGCTTTGAGTGAAGTGCAGATTGAGACATATCGGGTTCCCTATAAAAGGATCATTTCATGTGGGAGGTTGGACACAAAGTTTGGACTCGTGACTGGCATTCC
>NW_005842209.1:1745255-1758138 GCF_000455745.1 Alligator sinensis | reverse complement strand
TTCCTGAGAGACATGCATATTTTAAAACAACAAAGCAAGCTCGAAACAAGGCTTAGAGGAGGAAAAAAAAAACTTGGAAAGAAGTTACTAAGTGACAAACATCTGTCAACATGGACTAATTTGTACGCTCTCTGGAAAAATACCTGACTAGTTTAATTTATAACTTCAGGGAGCAGTGTATAGTTTGCAGTAAGTTGTGTGCACTCTACTTCTCAGAAACCTTGTTAGAAATGGATTTGAGCTCAACGCTGGAAGTTTAAAGAGCTTTCTGGCCTAGAGATGAGAGTCACAATTCCTCTTTTTTTCTGGCTCTTTGTGGAGAATTTTGTCACCGTTTGGAGAGGAGCGTTAATCGGGAAATAAGCAGGGGAAAAGACAAAGCAAACACCGATGTAAAGACTTGCTCTTTTCTTTTTTTTCTTTCCTTTTTTTTTAAAGCAACCGGTAGTTTTCACCCTGTAGGGGGAAAAAAATGAAGCTCTTTTTGATATGCCCCATAAATCGTACGTAAGAGCGAAAAAAACCTCATGATACGCATATGTGTAACCACACCAAAGCTTCTTGCTACAGGTGACAAAGGAAAAGTAGCAGACCACTTTCACCATCACTGGTGCAGCTCTTTACACTGCCGCGATAGCACACGCACGGGCACGGGCATTATATGGAAGGGATAGAAGTTTGCACAACCCATTGGGAAACAACAGTGGGTAGGGCCTTGCCCATTTGTTTTTTTAACATCTTGCCTCTTCTGGAACCAAGTGGAAGTTAGTTCACTGCGCAGAGCCCACGTATAAATCTGTTTCTCTTAGAGAGTTGAAGACAAAAGGAGAGGAGGCCTAGTGGTGAGCTGGATATCTCTGTTAGTTGTCAGTGCAGGTCCATGGGCAGGGAGGGAATGCTAATGAGGCTTTGCAAAGCGGACTGAAAACTCTCTCTCTCTCACACACACACACGGTCTCTCCCCCTCTCCCTCCTATACCCACAGAGTGTGCTCTCAAACACTCGCATAGAATATCCTTGTCTGATTCTCACACACAGAATATCCCTCTCTGAGACACGCACAGCCTCCCTCCCCTGCACACACAGGATCTCTGTGTCTGCCTTGCAGACACCCTGAACCTCTGACTCTCTCTCATGGGCTGTCTCTCCCTCCTCTCGCAGCCCAGGGATCGATAGCTGACCCCACGGTTTGGCCAATGCTTTATTTATTTGGCCAGGCAATGATATTATCAGCCTTAAACGTTATATACAGCAAATGTCTTCCTAAATCAACACAATAGGATAGCTTACAGCAACCAGACTGATCTCCCTGAAAGTACTCCCCCCCCCAAAGTTCCCCCCCCCCCCCCACTTCTCTTTCCTTCTCCTTTTTTCTTTTCTTTTTCTTTTCTTTTTTTTTACAGGTGGGGTTATTTTATACTCTGTAGTTTTGGATTTGATCCATTGCTTTAAGCTTGATGGAGGGCTCTGCAGACAAGGAGATGTATATACACTATTATACAGCCATCATTGAGATTACTAACAGTGATTCTCTTGTCAGCCAGACGGTCCTGCTTTGAAACACTACTCACATTATCCTGATTTTTCAAAATTGGGGTAAAAGTGTTTAAAAAAGATACAGTTTCCTACTGTCCTCTTTGTTAATTGTTCTCTTTAGTAGCAATTATATTTATAAACCGGTCTGGTACCTTTCACGTTGTGTCTTTGTGTTTCCAATGGAAACCACGTGGGGGGAATGAGCCTTCCCCTGTTTCCCCAATCATACAGGCATTTAGATTTGAGTTACAACCATCACCAGGCCAGAAATAATAATTGGTGACACAGTCACCAAGGTCATACGTTTTACACCGTGCAACCTCACAGCAGCTCCGAGCAAGCTATTGTACTTGCAGCTGACAAGGCAAGAGACGGGGGCTTTTCTATGCCAGTCCTCTGTAATTTTGTTTTACAGGTGGTTACACCTTGCACCAGAGAAAATATCCTGCAGGAAGATGCCTGCAGTTTTTTTTTAACTCCAGTCATCCACCAGGCACCCAGAGACAGAGACGGAGACAGAGATAGAGACAGAGAGAGGAGGGAGGGCTGTAAGACTGAAGTCACCTTATTTTTGTGAGCTCGACACTTCCCCCCCTTGCTCTCCAGCCGGTTGGGGCTGGGATCGGAGGGGGAGCCCGAGATATTTAGGGGAGCATTTTACTCCAGATCCTTCAATGAAAAAAAAAGGGAGTCGGAAAATGGATTCGCTGACAAGTAAGGATAATAAATGAGAGGCGCTTTCAGATAGATATCTCAGACGTGAAATTGCGCCCAGCTGGTTGTGTAAGCAAACAAATAGTTTCATGTTAGGGACTCTCGACTTGTGGCTTGATGAATAGAACACGACAGAGGTAAATGGCTCTTTAACTCATTTAGGAATAAAACTCTTTGGCTTCCGAAGTAAAAGACCTGGTGACGCCATGGATCCTGAGCAAGCACTTTAACAAGAGTTTTATGAGTTTCCACTTGTGTTCCCAAATAGCCCTCTCCCTGCCCCATCTCGCCCCCCTTTTCCCCCCCTCCCCCTCTGTGAAACAGTCTCATGTTAGGAGGAATCACCACCTCATTAATGCTGGGAAACCCGGCAGGTTTGCAAGGTGGCAGAACAACGTGCTGGCGACCAGGCAAGCAGTGGAGGAGAGCAACACGCTCCATATGTGTGTGCATATATATTCCCACCAAGCACCCTTGAACTGCTGCAGTGATATTCCTCCCCGGTCGCTCTGACCCGGATGGTGTAAAAACCACATCAAAGCCAATGGCAGCGAAGCGAAATAGGAAAGGGACCGCTGGGCATTTTTTTTAATGCATTGCTTAATTTTCTTGTTTCAGTCATTCTGTTTCCAAAATGGGGAGGAGGGCACTGGAAAGAAGCTGGGGTTGGGGAGGAGGAGGATTTCTAAAGAAAGCACGCAATTAGACAGGCTTAAGGATCGGGTCTGTGAAAACATTATTTCAAGGCTCAAAGCTAACCTCCAGAATAATCACAATGTTCCATGAAACCCGAGGAAGCAGAGCGCCAGGATCTGTAATAACCGTGTAACATGTCATTAGGGGACACTGTTTATGAATGCCTCTTCACTTGATCATTGGTGGTGTAGTTGGTGAAACAATATCTATCCATCCATCCATCCATCCATTCCAGCAGGGCTGTTCCACCAGGAGGCGAATGTGCAGTCTTGCTAGTCTAGCAGTTCCTTGGGGGAAACTTCCTGAGATCCCTTTTTGATTTATAACTGAGGCTTGTGTCTACATCTACAACAGTTTACATCTACTTCAAAGCAGCCAAAGTTCTCAGGCGCTCGGTGTGTTTGCGGGAAAGGGAAGGCCTGACTTTCATATGTCAAAGGTAATTTTCTCATAAGGCAGAGGGAGTTTGGATTAAGCCCCTTTCCGTCTACTAAAATGTATTTTCGCTCGGTGTTTGGAGTCAGTCTCCTTTGCAATAACTAAAGTGGAGTTTACTTTTTCCTTTATTACTTTTACAGTAACGTAAAATCACCTGGAGCCGGAGGCGTCGGAGGAAACGCTTTGTATAATATCCATTATTTATCTCCCACTAAAAGAGCATCTCTGCATATAGGCGAACCTGCCTGTGCGACGCATTATTAAACCCGACCCTCTCAGTGGTGTGATGTGTGCAGTAAAAAGTGCCACTTACAAGGCTTTTCAAATCCCTGCTAATTTTAAGGGATGCCAGAGGGGCCGGGGCCATCCTTTTCTCCCTTGTAGATGTTTCTAAACCATCTCTGCTCTGCTCTCGGCTCTGATAGAAGGCGGCAGACTCAGGACTGCCAAAACTGGCTTCCCAGGTCAGCTGAGCCAGAGACTGAAATCTAGACAGGGAAAGGGTCAGATACGATTCTCTCCCACCTTTCCCTTCGGCCCGAAAACCATCTATTTAAAATAAATAAATAAATAAATAAATAAATCCTCCCCCCCACCTCCCAAAACCAGCAAGGTTTATTTGATCTCCCCGGGTAGGCAGAGATCCTGCCCTGACAGTCTACCAAGAAATCAGCTGTGGCTCAAGCACAAAGGAGGCGGACTCCAAATATTGATTTGATTGAATGGCAACACCCTAATTGGGGTGTGGGAGGAAGCAAGCGAGTCAGTGGGAAGCTAAAAGGTATGGCCAGGTCACTATATTGCAATGAGTAAACCTGTGCATTGCCCAAGTCTGTGCCTTATAGTGTCTGAGTGCTGACAAACTTTTTAATGAGCACACCCTGTGACTGCAGCGGGAAAAAGCAAACAGCTGCGCTGCAGACAGGCCCTGGCAGAGTCATTTTTGCAGCCAGCAGAGCAAACCCCAACTTGTATTTGACCCAAGCGGGGACACCATCAAAGCACTCGCTTCCACTGCAAAGGCGGGGAGGAAATGCAGCAGTCGGGTCAAGGAAGGAGTCTGAGGCTAAGCAAGGCAACAAGGCAGGAGAAATGTAACTAGAGGTGGTTTCCAAACAGCATATTGTACGTAAGAACCAGCTGATTGAGGGACCCTGGCCCTTCTCCACATTAACATTGCAGCACACACTGGGCGACCAGAGACAAGATGAGACAATGTATCTTCAGCAAATAACGGCAGGGCCAAGAGCCCGGAGGGTGGCCAAGGGACATCTCCCCGCACACAACAGATACTGGAGAGTGAATACTGCAGCACACAACACCGTATATAAGCAAAGTTTAATAAGGGAACGAAACACTTCTTGCTAGGCACATACATGGAAATCAGTGCAGCTCGCACACCGCCTGCACCCCTGCGTGGTTCTTGGCAATCGCTGGGTTATCATTATTCATAAATAGGAAAATTAATTGAAAAATACGTTTCTGACCTACGAAAAAGTTTCTCTGTTTTCATCAGTGGGATCACACTGTAATGAATATATTTACATCTCATTGGAAGGAAGCGAAATCTCCTCGCTCAGAGCCACGCTGTATCCTCTCCCCCACCATCCTCATCCCACCCCACACCCATCCCATCAAAACAATGCTGAAGGATCACTCCAGTCTCTCCAAGTGCTGAGCGGCCGAGTTCAAGCTCTGCTTTCCCTTGTCTCTCTGTAGAGAGCACGGCTGGTCCACCCTCTCTGCCTGGGGAAGCCGACCTGGAGGAGGAACAAAGCTGTCGCCTACAGAGCACCATGTGAGTTGGGGAGGGAGGGAAGGGTGGGGGGGGGAATTGTGTCTGATTTCCACCCTGGCGTCCCAGGTTTGAAATAATCAGGCCCAGAGCTGCTCCCAGGAAGACAGCTCGGGTCTCCATATTGAAATTGGCTCTACCCCCATAGAATATCTGCCCGCGCTGTTGATTATCCAGCTATAAGTGCCTACTGTATAGAGCTGCTCTCGCCTCGGATCGGCTGCGCCTGGAATATTAAAAACCCCAAGCGGGTTGGATTGAAGGATCTTGTTAATGCAAAAAAAAAAAAAAAAAGAGAGAGAGAGAAAAAAAAAGAGGAAAAAAAAAAAAAAAACCAAACCAGGGGAGCATGGACAGCAAATTAAAAGAAAAACATTGCCAATGACTCCACAAATTGAAAATCTTGCCTCATCCGGGTTTGTTTGGAGGGCGCGGAGGGTGGGGGGGGGGGGGAAATGTTATTTTTAAAGATCCAGCTTTATTAATACGTTAAGAAAGAGCTCCCTTGGCAGTATGTGTTCTTACAGCTCCGTCTCAGATCCTATAAAACATTAATGCACTGAAAGCTGTTACAGAGATCTGCACCACCAGCTAGAAGCATTGTGAAGCCTTTACCTTCAAAGGAGCTCCATTATGGAAACGATTTTTAAATTAAAAAGGAGAAAGGGGGGAAAAAAAAACCCGGGGCTTTTGCACACTTCTCCCATCCTCGCTTTCTAGAGGCCACAGCCCGTGGACCCAGCTAGGATGTGTGCCCGCGTCCCTAATAGACTACACGTGTGGATGTGTGGGATACACAGGCGCACACACACTCATACACCACCCAACGAGTAAACCTCCGCTTAGATTTCTATATTAATGGGTTGGGAATATCCTTTACACTTAGTGACTGGAGGAAAGAAAAACAATAATACCGATCCTTTCAGCAGATAGCAAATGCAGCGCAGAATCAGAACACACACTGGTGGGTCTTTTGAGTCCTTGGGTAATAATAATAATAATAAAAAACACCCACCAAGCCTGTAACAAACGAATAATGACTACAGTCTGCCTTATATTGTACACCTCCGCACAGTGATGGTAGAATACAGTGACTCCAATCCTTGCCATTGAATTCTAGAAGGAAACAGCAATGGGGAAACTTAGCAGAAACTTCAACTTGACAAGAAGGGTGTTTCAAAATGTGTAGAGCGGTATATACGCACATCGCGTTAGGAAAAGGCTACTATACAATCTCAGAGAAACTCATTCCTCTCTGGCATTGAACTGCTTGTGTTTCCACTTGCCTCTTATAAAAGCCTTGACATCTCCGCTCTCAACTGGCACAATCAAGTCAATCCTGGACCATTTATACAACTCTGTGATCCTTTGATTAAAAAAAAATCCAACTTCTCCCATTTAAATGCTAGCGGAAGTTAAAGGGTAGGGAGCATATATATTTTTATCAATTCTGTTTGGCATGTTTCAAGCAACAAGACTCATGGGTGGTGGGCTGGGTTTTTTTTTTTGCTAAATTCTTTTATTTTTGTTTAAATTCTCACTTCAATTTTAATTCTTGAAGAACAGCTTCGACAACATATATCGCACTCATTATAAGAAGCAAAGGGTTATATCAAAAATTATTAGTATAGAATCACAGGAAACCTGGTTTGGAACCAGAAAAAAATACAAAACAGATATAGATACATAGACACAGGACATTTTTTTTAATAATTATTTGGAAAATGTTATTTTCCCCTAATTCTTGTTTCTTGTTTTTTCCTTTATGCGCATACGTTGTTTTAAGTTTTACAAAAAAAAAAAAAAAAGAAAAAAAAAGAAAATAAAGACTAATATTTTACAAAATGAATAACAATGTTCGTGGTAAGTGTTTGCGTGTGTTTTTTTTTTTGTGGGGTTTTTTTTGTTTTGTCTTTTTTCTACACAAGATTCAGTTCAACTTCAGTGTTTGTTTCTGTACAGAATATATCCACATCAGTCCACAATAAATCCTGGAAGATCCATTATTCTCCTTCTGGCTTGATTAAAATCCCCTCGGTCCTTTTAGTTATTTATGTTTATTCTTATGTCTGTCCCCAACATTTTCCACAGACACCAGGTCCTTCCTGTTCCTTTCACCCAGGGTGACAGAGCTGATCCTACGCGAGTCTTTATGCATGTATTTTTTTGTTCATTGTCTCTCTCTCTCTCTCTCTGGTTTTTTTTTTGTGTGTCCTCTGTTCCCCCCTCTCTGCACCCCGACTGCTCGCGGGTCGTGTGTTCCTGTGGGTGCTGGTCCTCAGGGTCCCTATGGGGGTGGAGGCCGGGCTCTAGGAACACTGGATGGACATGTAAGGCCAGTTGAAGCTGCTCCCAGACAGTAACATATCTCTGATGAGGGTTTCAATGGGGGTTTTACCTACCAAGCGGACGAAGAAGAGCTGCTCGATGACTGAGGACGAGACGGTGCGCAGGGAAGGCAGCCGCAGAAGCAGCTTCCCGAAGCGGCTAGGCTGGTTGGGGTACTGGCTCCGCACGTACTCCTCCAGGGCGCACTGAGATTTCTCCTGCAGGCTCTCGATGTGGGCAGCATCTGACAGGCCACAGGCATCTGCCCGGGCGGCCACACGCCGGGGAAGGAGACAAGGGGGGCAAAGAGTTAGTGACACAATGAGCAAACCCCCTTCGCGGGGCTGAGCTGCACCTCCCCATGGCCCCTGCCCACCCCCCGGCAGGCAGCAGCCCGGCGATCGCCCGCTCCCAGGCAGAGAGACACGCACGCAAACCTCCCTTTGTGCTTCCTCCTTCACCTTGGAAATAAATAATGTAAAACGGGCTGGGTTAGGGGGGGGGAGATGTAAGCAATCCAGCCGAGCCGCGGCAACCTGTCCTCTGCCAGGAGTGCATGGAGGAGAGGGAGGGGGGTGGGTGGGGAGGAGGAGCAGGGTTATTGTGTTTATGAGCGGATTTATTTTGTTTTACTGCCGCGCCTTGTCCCAGGAATACAACTCAAATGCAGAGCCAGGAGAGCCATCCATCGCATCCCTCTGACCCGCCACAGCATCCGCGCCGCCCCAAAGAAACGCAGCAGGACACACGCGTGCGTGTGCGTCTGTGTATCTCTCTCGACACGGATACATAGATTTATCTAGCTATATATCCAGATAGATATACCTATATCTAGCTATACACACACACACACACACACACACACACACACACACACACACGAATTTGTTGACACGCCTGGAAATTAGATCAAGCCAAAAATGCTGCAGGGTTTGGAGCCGCCTGCGCTGTGCAATCGCCAAAAAAGACCAAAAGAAAAAGAAAGAAAGAGATAAAAAGGAGGGTGTGCTCCTATCTGTGCCTTACATCAAGTAATTGAAAATTGGTCACATCTTGGTAAACTGTATAATAATCTAGGGGAATATGGCTCAGCTACTCCAGGCTGTGCTAAGCAGACATCTGCAGCTATCAGACACAAAGCTGGAAAGGGCTGCGGTGCCTGAGCATTGCCTAAATGTAGCCAGGAATATATCCTCCCTGGATGTGTGCATTTCAGATATATAGCCAGAAATATATCCTTCGTAGCCTGCAGAGTGCTGCGATCTAGGCAACTGCATACTAATCTGAGAGCATAAACTGGAAGCTTCCTTCTTTGAGACGCACATACATATACATAGATACCTATAAAAATTCCAAGACAGCGGATTATTGTGTATAAACTGATTAGTGAGAGACTTTCTCGGGAAACCACCGGCAGTGAAATGTAGTGGATTTGCCTTTATGGCTCAAATACCCACATTGTTTCATATATTAATAATAAATATTTAAAAAAACATAAGGATCACAGGCGAGCAGGGAGCTAGCAGTGCGGTTTAATATAGATCAAAGCCAGACTTTGCTAATATATAGATCTGTATATGAATGAATGCATGTTAATGGCCCCAAAAGGACGTTACAAAATTGTGAATGTAAAATTATGACCCTGGAAAGACACAACAAATTATTCAAAGCAGAAATCTGTGGCGACTGCATTTTTGAAGTTTATGTCTTTCTATTTCAAGAACTGGGTTTACAAAGATTTTTGAACACCTTCATCTACAATGCGATGGCCTCGAGCAAAAAGACAAATAAAACAAGCTATAATTCAGAAACTTCTGAGGGGGAAAAAAAACCCTTTGACCTGAGCTGCGGACTAGGCATCCCTCAGATATACAATTACCCTAGCCAGACTGTTTTGCTAATCCATACTGTACCTTTAATGCAGTGATATTTTGCAACATCTAAAGCACCAGGTTGGAATATAGATACTCATCAAAAGCACGGGCCTGTTCTTGTTTGCAATATATATCAAAACCACAGGCCTGTTCATATGTTGATTGCCACAAATCACACTCCATATTTACATATATCTTGCTATTTTACATGCATTATCTGCCCATTATGCACTGGGATCCTATTCAACTTCCAGACAATGCAATATGAAAGGGTCCTAGTGACACACTCACGGAATTTTTTAGGCTCCCTATGTCATACCCTTAAGGTTAGTAAAACATTTATCAGATATTTCCGTGAAATGCCCTACACTGCGACGTCCCTGGACCATCAAGGGAAGGAAGTTACCAGATAGAGGAGAAAAAAGGAAGAATACGGCTTGGGGTTTGCAATAGACATAGAAACACTCATGATTTTCTAATATAGTTAATATTTCCTGCCGCTTAATTATGGGAACTGCCCCTGGCATCTGGGTTCCTCTGGATTTTCTGAAAGTCCCCCCTCCCCACCTAATTCCTCACTTAAAAACAGGATGTAAAAATAATCAAGGGAAAAAAAGGCTCGATTCGGGGCTGGAGGCCAGAGAGCTGAAGCCCACGTAAGAAATCACGCACTACATATTTGCCACACGTGAATTATATCTCAGCCTAGGAAGGGAGGGCTGATGTGGAATGTCTGTGTGTCTCCCTTTTTATATAGCAGTGTGTCAATAAGGGAAAGCTCAATATTTCTTCCTGCAGTCTATGGAAAAGAAATTATGTAAATAAATAACCATTACTGTGCAGCACACACCAGCCTGATCCTTTGTGGTACAGGGAATGTATTTCATGTTACGCATTCGGAAGAGTTTAGTGTTCAGAAAATATAGATGTAATCAGCTGGCATATAACTAGAAATCAAAGTTCTTATTGCGCTGCAAATAGATTTATTGGATTTATGTTATCTAGCTGGACCCCTCCCTGGGAACTTTTATTTACTGAAATGGAGGTGTGTGCATGAATAGAGCTGGGGGGGGGGGGAAGGGTGGGAGAGGAGTTTTGGGTCACGACCCAAGCCCTTGGAAAATGGCCAGAATTTTACGGATTAAATATACTATCCGGAGCTCACATGTAAAAACCACAAGAGGAGAAGTCCACGCCAGCCTATTCCCTCCGTAAACTGCATTGCACAATGTGCCTAAAAATGTCTTTCCCATCAGTCAAAGTTTGCTTCAAAGTTGGATGACTTGGAGAAAGGCTTCCCCTGAATTCCCCTCTGGCGAGCAATCAAAACAAGTTTAGCCCAAAGTGGAAATATGTGCATGGGGGTGTGGGGAGAAGGTGAATTGCTCTTGACAGCTGTATTTCCAGCCTCTGATATGCCCCCATGCACTTCTCCTCCAAAATAATATTATCCTTCCCTTCCTACAGCCCATTCATGGTTTGGGCCAGTTGCTGGAGCCAGCCCCTCCTTGATACACTTTCAACTTTTACTTTGGGGAAGAAACAGATCCTATAAAACCCGAGCTCCAGTCCTAGCTGAGGTCCAGCATTTAAGAAAGAGGAAGAAAAATAAATAAGGGAGAAAAAGCCACTTCTGATTTGGGGCAAATGCCTTCGGTGGGCCTCCGCCATGCGAGAGCACTAAATATCACACCAGTTCCCTCTCGATTTAAACACAATCTTTTAAAGTTGCCTTTAAACCAAGGCAGGGTGGCCGCGATTGGCCGATGTATTGATGAACGCCCTGAAATGAATGGACAAGGCAAGGTCTGTAAGTCTGCAGGCAGACTCTGGAGTTAAATCAGGCTGATAAATGCTGCCAAGTCTCTTTGTCACTTTTGAAAAACATGTTTCCATCAAGAAGACTTATTAAGATAAAATGCATTAAAATGTCGAGCTGGCTATTCAGTAAATCTTCCATTTGTTTTAAGATCTGCACTTTATCCCTTGCAAAGAAATATTCCCTCCAACACTACAAGACTGCATTTGCACTGAAACTAAAAGGGGGCAGTCAAAGTACACGTCTCTGACCACCCTGCATACAAATTAGATCCTCCTGTCTAAATAAATTATCTGATGTTCAAATCGATATTAATACTACATTTGCTACATTACAATATTGTGCAAATTTAAGAGTCATTTTAATACAATGTAAATACTATTTTTCATGCATGAAAGGCAACAAATATTGATGGATTATCAACTGCTTACTGTTAAACAAGGCCTTTGAACGATTTGCCATCTTTGCTCAAGAATGCTTTTAATTTTGCTTCGGCCTAGTTTTGGGTGAGATTTATTAGGAGGATTTATTTGTGGCCAAGCAGGTTTAAAAAGAAAAGCAAGAAGGAAGAAAGGAAGGCAGAAAGCTGGAGTAGATGGACCCCAGTCTAAATGTATTTACAGCCTATCTCTAGGTGATCCGGCAAGGCTTCTTCTCTGGCTTTGTTTCTATTTGCTGTGTTTCCTGCATATTGTTCCCCTTTGATGTTTATATATTTCTCTCGCGCAGGTTACAATAATAAAAGATGCATTATATTCTTATAGGCTACAACCGGAGCACTTCAAAGGCGATGCTAATGCACTTCCCTGCTAGTTAATTTGAACCATCTATCATAAGAAAAATTGTTAACATGCATGCACGCATGTTTCCACCGCCTACACTTAATTTGATATTTTTTTTCCCAGGCAATCTGTTAAAATTCCAATATTTGTGCGGCTGTGCAGAGTGGGGAGCTCCCTCTCTCTCTCTCTCTGTGCCTCTCCCCAGTCTCCTCCCTGCCCCCTTAGACTTTCTGCCTCTTTCTCCCTCTGTTTTTTCTCCCCTTTGGCTTCCTTTTTTTTTGTGGTAGATCGAATCCATTTTTTACGATGCTCAATAACCTCAGCCGCTGCCAACGCGAATGCTTTCAGATCAGGGGAAATGAGGCCTCACTAAAGCAGGCTTATTTATGATGGATCTGTGCTTGCCACCCCCCCCCCTTTTTGCTCCAAGCATTTCAGGCAGGGAAAGGGCCCCGAGAAAGCCACACCAGCCCCCCGACCTCCCCCCTGGTAGCCCCATCTCCGCCGGACAGGCTCACCTGATGTGAAGAGGACGATGGCTTTGAGGCAGCTGTACTCCGCCGAGTCGACGTGCAGGGCCTTGAGCTTCTCCACCTGCTCCTGGAAGATGCGGATGTGGTCCATGAAGGCCACCACCCGGTCGGCGGACATGGGCGAGGCGTGCAGGCCGGCGGCGGCTAGCAGAGGGGCGACGTGCAGGGGCATGGAGCACTGCGCCGCGTTGAGCACGAAGAGCTCGCTCCAAGTGAGCCGCAGCAAGGCCACCTGGTCGGTGATCTGCAGGTCGGGGAAGAAGGGGATGTTGCGGGCCCACTCGACGGCGCTGAAGAGCAGGCGGGCGGCCAGCTCGCAGATGTTCTCGATGCCCATGATGTTGTTGGGCTGCATGCACTGGCTGCCG
>NW_005842209.1:1742441-1745224 GCF_000455745.1 Alligator sinensis | reverse complement strand
CAAAAAGAAGGAGAAAGGGAGAGGAAATGTGCATCCAGGACGCTTGCAAACATCGCCTCCCAGACAATGACCCCCGCACACAGCCAGCCCCAGCTCCGCAACAAGCCGCCGAGAGACACAGCCAGCTGCAGCCCCTTCCCGCAGCCCCCGCAGGCAGCGCGAGCCCGCAGCAGCCAAGGCGAAACAGAAAGAAAACGCTTTAAAAAAAAAGGAAAAGGGGAAAAAATCAAATAAAAAGGAGACGAAAAGAAAAGAGCCAAGGCACCTGACCCCTCCCCCCCCCACCACCCATCCCCGCCTGCCACAAAAGCAAAGCACCCAACACAATCCCAAATCAAAGGAAGGCTCCGGGTTGCACCGAGCTGGGGTTCAAATCACAGCCAGCTGTTTAAAAATATAGCCGAGCTTGAAATAAGATATAGAGAGAAAGACAAGAGAGCTGGATCCCAGTCGAATGTCCTGGTAGCGGCTAGATTTCCAAGTCAACTGCTGCTAGGATTTTGGTTTAAATTAAAAAAAAAAATTAAATGTGCTCAGAATCTTCAACCCCTCCACCCCCCAGAATTGTCTTGAAAACTGGTACAGGTCGCAGCCCCCAGCTATATCCCCTTCTAACTTTTTATTGCCTCCCTCCCCCAGCCCAGCGAAGTTCTCCCTGCTAAAAAGGAACAGAAAGATTAAATATTTTTAAAAGGGAGAGGGGAGGGGGGAGGGGGTGAAAAAGAAAAAGGAAAAGAAAGGGTCTGAGACTTACAGTAGCCAAACATGAGTGGAAAAAGGGGAGATGCTTTAATTAATATCTTTGCTACGCTGGTGCAACTGCAAAAGCCTGCAGACAGCTTTGCACAGTGAATGCACAAGCTTGCAACTGCAAAAACACTGGATTCATTAACCATCTCCATACAAAACGTAAGCATGCTTTGAGTTCCTAAAGCTGACCAAAGTTTTTTTTGTTTTTTTTTTTTTGGAGTGTGGGTATGTTTTACTTCATCAGTGCCAGCGTTGGAGACTGCATGCCATGTAAACAAAGGTAACTTCAAGGGAAGATACGGCTACTGAGCTTTATTTCTCTCTCACACACAGACATAATCCATCTTCCCCCCTCAACAGCGTGTAATATTCTCTGAACTTTATCTTTAATTGCAATTGTGAGGGCCCCCCCCCCCCCCCCCCAGGAGCCAGTCCTCCCAATCTGCCCAGCGGATCCCCTCCTCCCCCCACTTGTTTCTAGTTGGAAACTTGGCAGTTATTTTTTCAATTAAATGAAAACACAATTCCAAGTTTGCTTTTTTTCCCAGACGCCTGCAAACTGCTCCCTGAAGCTACAAATGAAGTCGTCATATTTGCGAGCTCTTTCAGCTCTGAAGGAACTCCACGTCTTTTCTTGTGGCATATAAAATATCATTTGAAAACCAATTAAAGAAGTAGTAATCCCCCACGCCACAAAATTGAGGGTTTCGCTCCTTTTGACTGCAAGACATCTTTAACGATAGTCACCGGATAAACTTTAACTGGGAACCGATAAATTGATTGGGGGGGGGAATAAAATAAAAATAAAAGAGAGACAGATCTGGCTAGAGGAAAATGATTTCTATTACTAGCAAACATCAACAACTCGCCTGAAAAAATAGCATTGGAAATGGAGGGGAGCTCACGCCAGATGCAGCTTATGTATTATGCTAAAATCAGAAGGATCAGTAAATATGTTAGAAATTGTCATTTGTCATTTGTATGCAGTATTTAAGGAGAGGGTGGAGTTTGATGGAGAAATAAAATGAGCAGCATGCTGAAGGATGACAGAGCTAGGAATGCACGGTTCAGTCACAAACTTTCCTTTGAAAGCATGGAGTGAAAACAAGGCCAGATCTTGCAAGGAGCAGACTCCAACACAGTGGAAAGCACAAGGAAGCAGAGACACAGTAGCACATCCCCCCCCTCCCCTGTGTGGGGCTCCCCCCCCGCCTTTTTTTCCTACTTACACGTCTTTCATCTTTCTTTCAGGAAAGATGATGCTGGAAATGGATCTACTGCGAAGTGTGGTGGTGGGGGGTTTAAAATTGTAACTAACAGGGGGAGAGGGTGGGGAAATGAATGGAAACAACTCGCAGAGAAGGATGCCTCCCCCTCCCCAGCCTCATGCCAACAATAGACCAAATCCCATCCGGAGAGCAGCGATCTCGGAGAAATAATACATATTTAGTGAGTGATCGTAATAATAAATTCTCATCACAATGAGGAGGGAAGGGAAGCGTGTGGCGGTGGAGGGGGTTGGGGGGGAGAGGAGGAGGAGGAGGAGGAGGAGGGCAGCAGCACAAACCCAAAGCCTGGGTGCAAAGCTTGGAGCTGGGCTGCAGGTCTAGAGACACGAGAGATCTAGAGAGAGCGAGAGTAGAATAGGGAAGAAATATTCACCTTCCCGCCTCATGCCCACTTTGAGACACTTCTTGAGGCGGCAGTACTGGCACTGGTTGCGGTGGTGCTGGTCGATGGGACAGTTCCTGTTGGCCCGACATGTGTAAGTTAAGTTCCTGCGGACGCTCCTCTTGAAGAAACTTTTGCAGCCCTCGCAGGTGAATTGCCCGTAGTGTTTGCCGCTGGATTTGTCCCCGCAAACCACGCACTCGATGTGCTGCTGGCTCTGGCCCGAGCCCTGCTGGCCCTGGCCCTTGTCCCCGGCCGTGCCCGGGGTGGACGGGGGGCCGGGCTGGCTGGGGGTCTGGGGGGTGTGCGGGGCCGCGGAGGCCGCTTGCTGCTGCTGCCGCCCCCCGGCCCGCCGGGGCGCC
>NW_005842209.1:1741985-1742256 GCF_000455745.1 Alligator sinensis | reverse complement strand
TGCAGCCCCCCTCCTCTGGCTCTCCCACTCTCTCCCTCTCTCTCTGCCTGGGTTTTGCAGGGGGAGGGGGGAAAAGCAGGGCTTCTGGGGGTCCCCCCCCCTCTTTTCCCTGGCAATAGCTAGAGAGCGAGACCGAGATTTGCTCCTTTCCCCCCCCCTCCACTTTCAAGTTGCAAAATCAGACACGGCAAACCAGGCGGCTAGGAGAGGCATTCAGGAGAGTCACACTGGGGAGGCGATCGCCGGACACACACACACAGAGCACGCACCA
>NW_005842209.1:1739816-1741825 GCF_000455745.1 Alligator sinensis | reverse complement strand
CGCTGCCGGGGCCCGGCCGGTCCTGGTGCCGCTGGAGCTCCCCCCCGCTGCCGCCGCCGCTGCCGGCGCTTTTGGGGGCGCGGGGCTGGGAGAGAGGAGAAAGCTCCCGGCGATCAAGGGATGAGAGTGTCCGGGGGCCAGGTCCAGGGCACAACGCAGTCAGCCATTCAGGAAACCAGTCTTGGGAAGCGCGAACGAGGAGGGCTCGGAGATTAGACAGTTTGATTTTGTGTTGTTGTTGCTGCTCTTGTGGCCGGTCGTTTCTCTCCCTCTCTGGGTCTTTTCGGAAAAGACGAAGAATGACACAAAAAGCACTGGAGGTGACTAATTCGCAGAGGAGCCGGATTCACGGCGAAGAGTCGAGCAAAAAAAAAAAAAAAAAGAAGCAGCTGAATAATAATGACACCCGCAGAAAAAAGAGAGATCCAAAGTAGGTCGAATAAATAAATCCTCTTCTTTTTCCTCTTTCTCGCCCCTTCCTTCTGCTCCGCTCACAACACCCGGTGCCGGTTCCCAAAGCCACTGGAGATCGCCCCCCCAACAAAAGGTTCTTGTTTGATTAAATAAGAATAAGAATCATTTAAAAAAAAAAGTATTTCAGAGGCAAAAACTCATCAGGCAGAAGCAAAACCCACCCCCGAAATAAAAAAAAAATAGACCATAATGGTAAAAAAGAAAAGAAAAGAATAATAATACTGGCATGAAGAGGTGAACGCGTTCTCTCTCTCTCTCTCTGGGATTTTTTTTCCCCCCTGTCTCTCCTTTTTTTTTTTTTTTTTTTTTTTTAGTTTCACCTCTCTTCTGCAGGAATGAAGCGAAAGACACTGGGAGGAAGGGTGGAAAAAAGAAGAAAAGGAAGGAGAAGAGGGAGAGGAAGAAAAAAACAACTAATAGAATATGCAAGAAAGGAGAGAGAGAGAGAGAGAGAGAGAGAGAGAGAGGAAGAGAGAGAGGGGGAGAGAGAGAGAGAGAGAGACCCAAAAAATGAATGCGTTTAAACGGGAAGCCTAGCAGAGCAATGTTTCCGAAAGGGGGATCTGCGCGAATGTCTGTATATAGTGAACTTTGACACTACTATTGAAACTGACACGTTTCTATGGAGATCGCTGCCTTATATGGAGCTCATGTCAAGGAGCCAAGAGAGGGGCTGCTGGCAACTGATAATCAAAGGCGACTGACTGGTCAGAGCCCTGAATTGGGGGGAGAGAAAATGGGAGGCTAAGGTTAGCCAAGCCTCCTTCACTCCATTGGTTAAGAACCCCCCCCCCCTTTTTTTTTATTCTCTGCTCCCTACTGCCTGGGATGGGGAGGGGAGGGGAGGAGAGAAGGAGGGAGGGAGGGTGGGGGATTCTTCTGACAAGCACAATTTACATTGAGATCGCCCTGCGCTGCTATTTACTTTGAGACCTGATTAGTATGGGTCGCCTATGGTCACACACACGCACACACATGCACACCCCTCCGAAGGGGGTGCATTGCGATAGAGGGAAAGGGGAACGGAATTATTTTGGCTCAGTCTGAAAAGTTTGTGTGTGTGTGTGTGTGGAGGGTGTGTGTGTGTGGGGGGGGTCACGATTTATTTATTTATTTATTTATTTATTTATTACTCTTTTTCAGATGGGATGCCCGCGCCCGGCTCGCAGCGGGAACCCCCGGCCCCGGGGCTCGCGGGTTGGCAAGGGGGGCAGGCAGGAGCCCGGGGTGGACAGACGTTACTTAGAGCGGGGTAGATCCTAGTCCAACTTTGCGGCTCGCTCCCATTCAGCGCCTTGGAGCCTCTCCCTCCTTTTCTAGTTGCCATGAGGATCCACCGCCCCCAGCAGGATTCACTGGGTCCTGGAAGGGGATCAACCCCGCCCCCCCCAAAGTCCCCCTCCTAGTACCACGCTCCCCCCGCTCCCAGCCTCCCCCATCCCCCCACTTGGCAGACTGAGGTTATGTGGATGAGCCCCCCCCGCCTGCAGCGGCCCCTTGTCCCCCCCCCGCCCTTTGCACAGGCCGCGGCGGCC
>NW_005842209.1:1705507-1739787 GCF_000455745.1 Alligator sinensis | reverse complement strand
GCCTTCCCGTGCGGGCTGGAGCGCGCGGGCTGGCCGAGCCGGGCTGGGCCGGGCCGGGCCGGGGGGGGGCAGGGAGCCAGGCTCCATGCCTCCCTCCTCCCCGCCGCACTGCTGAATCGTGGATCCGGCTGCCATCTAGCGGACAGGAGCCCAGACGCGAGCTCCCCCTTCCTCCTCCAAGCACAAAGCCGGAGCTTTCTCCAGAGCAGCAGGAAGCCACCAAATCTTTTTTTTACAGCTCTGCCCCCCCTCCCTTATTTTTTTTAATAAAGCCACTGCACTGGGGAGGGGGGCGCAGACCCTGCTTTTTAATAATAACTCTACCAGCGTCTCTTCCTCCCCCCCTGCAGCCTCCTTGCCTGCACCCTCCCAGGGTGTGAGAGCTTTCCCATTCGCCTCGGGTCTAATGGCTGTGCCTGACAAAGAGGAAACCAAGAAGTGCCCTTAGCTCCTCGAAAAGTTTCAAACCCGGGTGGCAGCCAAGCCGCATCTGCGGGGGGAGGAGGAGGGGGGATATTAACAGAAGTTGGATTATTCCCCCCGCTCCCTCCGCGAAAGCTGCTTCTTTCACTTAAAAAAAGGAGAGAAAAGAAACCCCAACTTTGCTGTGCACTGCTACTGATTTGATTTCCCTGTCTAGTTCCCAAATATGACAGGAGGGGAAAGGGGGGGGGGGGGTCCCGGCTCATTTCTAAGATCAGAATAAACGGGTTATTTTGTCCTGAAATAATGAAGAGATTTTCAATGAGTCCCCCTGGCCAAGCCGCCCCTATTGTATATTGCATTGATAAAAAGGATGTTATTGACTATGCAACAGTGGGCTCTTTTCCTCTCTCTCCCTCTTTCCAAATAAACTCTCGCTCCTGTCTCCTGGTCAGTGAAAAGGTGAAACGAATAAGATTAAATCAGACAAAAAAAGCAAGCCCTGTATGTATATCATCTAGATTTTACTCCCCAGACTGTGAAGAGACAGGGAGTAAAAGAGGCAGAGCAAGACAGAGAGTGAGGGAGAGAGAGAGAGGCAGAGAGACAGAGAGCCTGGGAGAAGGTGGACGGACCCAGCAGCTTGTGCCCTGCTCCTCCTTGGAAAGGTTTCCTCGGAGCCTGGATCGCTGCAGTTGGCACCCAGAAACCCGGCCAAGCCAGGCTACCCCAGGCAAGTACTGCTTTCTCTATTCCGTGTTTCTAAGGGGGTTAACTTGTGTCTACATTGAGTTGGAAGCCCACTGTGATGCAGTTCCAGGCGAGCTGCACTTTGCAAGGATAACTTTTTTTCCTCCCCCCCTCCTAACATCTAGCCTGTTTTTCCGAGCCTCTTTCAGCACTGCCTCCCGTTAGCTCTCTAGTTCAGGCATATTACAGCTGACGGCACGGATAGAGAGGGAGATATTTATTGCCTCCAGTTTGTAAGTATTTTCTTAGGAGGTATTTTCACCGCAGATCCAGATCCGTGCGTGAGTATTTGTGTACTCGCGCACGCACCCGCACCTCGTTCAGACAACAGATGTGTGTTTACCTATGTGTGTCTGCGCCAATATCATAGACACAACTCAGGCACATGGATTTCTTCCACGTAATTACGGAATTGAATTTATACTTCTAATAATGATGCCTGGGAAGACGGGGAAGCATGCTAATGCTCTTGTCTTTCACCTGCTCTGTTATTTGATCACCTAATGAAAAGATCGATGGCAGCCTGTTTATCTGGGTGATAGTGTCAACAGATTAAAGGGACAGCAATCAGAGTCCTCTGCACTGAATACACTACAATCAGAAGAAAGCCCCAAACACCTCCAATTGGTCTATTTCAAAGGTAGATTTTTTTCCCCCACTGTGGTGGCGATGTTAGGGATGATATTCATTTGCTGAATGGCATGGGGAGGGGGTGGGGGGATGTGGGAAGCATCAGTTAAATAGGTATTTAAATAGCAGATCCTTTAAGGAAGGCTGAAACCTGCGTGAGTGCTGTCTTTATCTCTGAAAGAAATCGCATCTTCTCCGAGCCGTGGGGAAGTGGAAGTCTGGGGGAAGAGGAAAGGGCTGAGGCAAGGGCACCCTAGCCATGCAAGTCAAGCAGCCGTCCAGGTCCAAACAAGGTTCAGTTGGCAAAAGGTATTTCCCTTCCCCGACAAATTACGAGAATCCTTAAAAATGGTTACAAGCTCAGGTTGCATTCGGGGAGCTTTTATTGTTATTTAACCTGCCCTGTGCCATGGATCTGACACGGCCAGAACAGCCCAGGAGAGCAGCAACGCAATTCAGGGGCTCTCTCCAGCTTCATTTCCTTTGGAGCAGCCTGTGTCCCTTAACTGAGCACAGGTTGGGATAGCGGAAGCTTTGCTGGGTTTTATTTGATTTCATTTCTGGGAAAGGCAAGCAGGAACTCCGTCTCGCTCTCTCCCCTTCGCTTGTCCCTTCAGGAAAGAAATGTTCATCCTAGAGATCAGTGGGCATTTTGGCACAACTTTTAAAAAGCTATTTCAGGGGCATCGGTAGAGAACACAATTGACCGGGTTTGTGGGGTTTTTTTTAATAGCCTGGGTGCAGGAGAATGTAACAAAAAATAAGCTAGGGCTGAGTTCTGGAGACATCTTTAATCCGGAGATGTTTTAGGCATCTACTTCACCTGCTAAGCCTTGCAAAGAAATAAATGTACGCTCCCCTACATACATATCTGCCTCCTGGGGGGACAATTAAATACATATAACGCTATCGTGTTGCCCGACGTGAAAAGAGATTTCCTTTTACCTAGGGGTAGCATTTTCAACCAAGCCCTGGTCTGACAAGGAAATGCACTGCGAAGGTAGAGCTAGAAAATTTCCTGGCATTTTGAAAACCCCTGTAGGAAGCACAGAGCCCCCCCAAGGTGCCCCAGGGCCGGATTCCCGGAGCTACTCGGCCCACGAATCAATTAGTACCTCTCGAAAACTATTGACAGGCGATGTCTGCCATTGTCTGATATACGATCAGCCAGTTCATAGTCACGGTGACATTTCTTTTCCAGCATTTCCCGTACTTGGCCGCTTTGCAAATTTAATTATACTGTAAACATTTCTATTTCTCCCTCCTCTCCCAGGGCCAGGTTGCCCTTTGCTACAACCTTAGCCGGGCTCGGCTTCTGCTCGGCTTCCAGCTGGGCCGGGCCACTTGTAATAGCTGTGCCAGGCCAGGCCTTAACAATGAGGCGTGCCCAGCGAGGCCTCTTCTGCTATTAACAGCGTTGGGGCCTTTCCTCTCAGCCATGCCATGCACTTTTCTCCTGCTTTTATTTTTTTTTCTTAATTCTTTCTCCCCCCCACCCCCCAACCCCGTGCTGGCCAGATCTGAACAACAACCAAGTTCTTTTAATAGCATCATAAAAGATATATTGCCTGGAGTTTGGGTTTATAAAGGGTAAACAATTGCTTGCTTTGAAGAGTAGTCTCCAGTGGATTATACTGCCCTTGCCATGCAGCTGGTGGCTTCCTAGCCCACTGCTGGTCACTTGTCACTTTTTTTTAGGAGGTAGTTGTTCACTTTCAGGGAAGGGCACTTCTCTGGGAGGGTTTCCCTGCCTGCTCTGCTAGTTTCTGCCTGGCTCTTTCAGCCCCGTTTCCTGTGTGTGCTCATTTGAGGATGCACAGACAGAATTTATTTCAAACACTTATTCCTACTTCTAAAAAAAAAAAAAAAATCACACTGGAGCAAAACAGTCACATTCCCAGTTCTCCCTTCAAATCGATGGCTGAATATTTCCCCAGTAACCCTGATGAGCTTTGTGACACATCTTAAAAAAAAAAAATAAAGCCCACCCATCCAGTGCAATTCCTTTTTGTACTTTGATAAATCACACTGGGCAAACAGGGCTTAGGAAAAGAGAGGACACACACGCACACCCAAAGCGTTACCCAGCCCTGACCAGAAAGATTTTTTTTAAAATCACTTTTTAAAAGTTGAATCATTTAAAAGCAACCTCAGCGAGACTGGGGAAGTGTCCAGCAGACCTAACCCCGGGTTATCAAATACAGCTGCAAAAGCAACCATGCCCAAAACTTTCTGAAGGGAGGTCAGTGGCTCTGATCTCGCAGCCCGTCTCTAACCCCCGCCCCTGTAAAAGGTGCTCTCTCAGCTCCTCTCGCCCGGTTTGTGTTTCAATCAAGATTTGAAATAAGTATTAGCCACCCCCCTCCCCATTTCCCCTCTTGTGTCCCCTTAAATTATTTTAGATGGTAGCATAAAGGGGAATGACGGCAAAACACCTTCTAAAAAGACAATCTGCTGTCACTGCCATCCACCCTGCAGCCAACACTTACTGTAGCTTGTTTTTTTGTCATTTGTTAGCTATCAAAAGTTCTAGGCTTGATTGCCAACCTGGAAGCAGGGCACTGAGGCACAACTTTGTTCTCCCACTCTTGTCTGTCTCTCCATCTTCCCAGCCATAAAGAGATGCCTAAATACTGGAACCCTTCCCCCACCCCCCTTTTTTTTTTTTAATTTTTAACGTATGTGCATGAAAATCAAGGGGGGGGAAAATCCCAAATCGGAGTTTTCTTGTCTCCCAGGATAAAGGAGCACGGCACTTCCCTAGCAAGTTACAGGAAAAGAAATTGATGACCTCTTGATGCAAATCAAACCTTCCTATATAAGGCAAACCTGGGAATCATTTTCAACACACTGGTGAATCCAGAACCAAATATTTACTTTCGGCACAAATAAAGCTGCTCTGATCTAAGTGCTTGAAGCCAAAAGAAACAAATGTGTACAAAAGCCATTAACGCGAGGCTTTACATTGAAACACATCTGACTCTATTTTCAACCCAAGACTTCTGCTGGGGATGAATTTGGTGTTATTTATTATTCCCCCAAGTAAAATGGGATAGGCTTTTGATGAAAAAAGTTGACGTTTGAAAACGAGTTTGAAAGTTGCTAGATTGTCCTGACAATACAATCAACTCTACTATATAATCATTTCCCTTAATAGTTACCTGTCAAATCTCCCATTTCTTTTACTACGGGGATTAGTCCATCAGAAGTAGATTTGAGTTGGACTGCTCACCGACTAAAGACCGTTGCAAGATGTTTTAAGTATTTAATGTCACTTTCCTCCCTGCCTTTAAGATAAAATAGTGTAAAAGTGTTTTGCTCAGGAAATACAGCAGTGCTGCTGGTAACATCAGCAGTGATACAATCATATTTACCTCATCAGAAGGTTGATCTAAGTAATAAACCTCAGCATTTTCACTTAAACTGTCAGTAGTAAGATATGTTTATTACAGCGTGCTCTAACAGTGTGCAGTGGGAGGGTATGTGCTTTAGGTAAAGTTTAAATGAAATAGAATAAACATAACAAATCGCTCAAGCCCACCACATCCAGCTGGAAATAATTGTTATGTATTTTCCCATAGCAAGGATATTTTATTTACACATTTCTGGGCGTTCAGCGCAAGTATAGCCAGCGGTGGAGTTAATAAAGTATACAAAATTGCAGGATCCTACCAGACTGGCTTAGATTTATATGTTTTATTGTTAACCCCTTGCTCTGAATCTTCTGAAGCTGAAAGGGAAAAGGAAAGGGCTTTTGTCCGAGTTGATCCTTGGCTATTCTGGGGCTCAGGTTGGTGTGAAAGGGACGAGGAGGTCACTTGAAATCTCCTTTTATCTACTCCTATTTTCTCTCTGGATCAGCAGCTTTGAATAGTTACCATCTAATCGCTCGTAATGGAAAGAAACTCTGGGAGCAACGAAAATGCTTTTACTCCAGAACTGCAGATATGTCTGTGTGCATGTATATGGATGTATGCAGATCCCTGGCTACCAGTACGAATTCAGCCAGAGTACCTAGCAATATGTACCTAGCTATTGCACGCTTACACGCTTACGCTTACACACACACACATACACACATGCTTAAGTTCAGGCGAAGGTTTAAACTGACCATTACCAATTGGCAGGCGCCTCTTTTTTATTTCTGCAGGTTTAGACGCAGGGAGTTGGGAGCTGGGAAATCATCCTAACAAGGGTGCAGACTTCTCGTAGGAAATATTTCATACAATGCAGCCTCTTCCTAGTTTTAAACTCGTCCTGACCCCGGCAGCAGAGCTCCTGCTCCCAGCCTGGTGACTCAGGCTCGGTGGTGGATGGCAAATAGCATGTAACCACAGTCACCAAGTCTTTTCAACCTCATTGCCAGACCACAGCTTTGTGCTGTTTAGATCCAGGGCGGATTTTGCCAGGGCACTGACCACATCGGAAGCAGGCACCTCGACTGGAACAGGAGCCCTTTGTGGGGTTAAGTTTTTCTCCCATAAATATAGAGAGCTGTTTGCCTGCAGCTGGGTAGTCCACGCCGGGGGACTGGGATCAGTGTCCCCATAGTCAGTCTGACAGGCTGGTTGAAAAGGGAGGGAAGTTTGCTTTTTCTTTCTAAAGGTTATTTATTTTTTTTCAATGCTGAAGGGAGGGGAAAAATCCTGGCGTTTGCTGTTCCTAGGTATAAAACAGCTTTGCTCCAGAAGCTGGGAAGCTTCCGATCTACCCCCAACAACCCGCCCTTGCCCTGCTCCCCACGGCTCAGATCTCCGCGGTGCTTTCTGTGACCGGGATGCTAGAGCTGTGAATTCCTTTAAGTGAATACTTTGTTGCTAAGGCTACAAGTTCCCATCCCAACGCACAAATCTTTTACACGCCAGGACCAACTCAGCCCTGGGCAGGAGCCTTGACTTGAGAAACCTACTTCAAATTCCCTGGAGTGCCCCCCTGCTAAATACCTGCTAAAGTCTGCAGTTAAAATGAAGGGCTGAGCAAGCCCTCCCCCCCTCCAATGATGCATTTTGCTGGGAGTTCTGGTGAATAGCAGGAAAGAGTAACCCAGTCCAATAAAGATTAAATTAAGTAGAAGAAACCCAGCCGGTATATATTTTGAAGCTCCGGTGGGGCGTCAAACCGATGTTTAACACATTTTTTCCACTCAGTGTGCACAAGTCCTGAACATGTAACGCCTCTTAATTTTTTTTCCACCGTCAGGAGGGAAAAACTTCTGACTGCTGCCTCGAAAAGCCTCTTCCCTTCCAAATTTCCCTAAAAACCCTCCCTCCGAGTCAAGAAGCAACCCCACTGTGTTGTCAAGTGAGTGGGAACTTTACGCCCCTGGGTGCTTTTTTGGTGCTGGGGCAGCTCTCGTGTCAATAAACAGAGCAACTTCTTTGCCTTGATTTCGAGCTGTGGGACAGGGCAAAAGGCACCCAGGTGTCCCCAAATGCAAGAGTTAAGAGCTGAAAGGAAATCAAAATTATTTTAGCAAGCTGCAGCCCCACCCCGCCCGCCCATTTGGGTAACCTGGCTACATTTCCTGAATGGCTGAGGAAATATTGTTTTAACAAACCGTCTCAGCATAGTGGACAAATGTTTATGAATCATTGAACCTCCCAGTACTGATAGAAAGAAAGGGACTGAAAGATGAGACCATACTTAAAAGAGAAAAAAATGCAGTCCCAGAGAGACTCAGCAGACATGAACTAAACGCTGGAAAAGTTAAGCGATATTTGGTAAACGTTTGTAAATGCAAATACAAATGAATAAATAAACCTCAAACCAGCTAGTTTGGGTGTAGTAGTTTAGCAGGACTAATTGCAGACAATGGAGCTGAAATGACTTTCCCAATTAGCTGCTGGTTGGAGTTTAGTTGGAGGAACTGTCAGCTCTAGCGATGGGTAATTGCTTTATTGCTCACAAAACTATCATCTATTTAGAACATATGTGCTAATTACTCTGGATGGGCGTCGGAAAAGAGCCCATAAATCTATTAGCACTTTAAAAAGTCTATGGTGCTTGTAAGCAACCAAACTCCCTTCCATGTTTTGTTAAGGGCAGCCTTCAGTGATGGGAGATCGTCTTCCTCAAACCCCCCTGTGTAGTATGACGTGTGTTCGTGTGTGCAGCTCCAGCCTGGATGCAGTGGTCATCTCCGATGCTGGGAGACTCGTTCTTTACAATTTAGCAGTGCAATAAATCACTGTCATAAAAACGATTTTCCTCTTTAGCTTTACACTATTTTTTTTCAAAAAAAAAAAAAAGATTAGTTTAGAAATCTTTTAATTGGATTACTCTGGAAAATTAATCTCCTTTAGGCTTGCTAAATTTGTGTACCAAATATTTAGACTGAAGTCACTGTCACTGAAGGTAGCCGGGATGCCTTTTATTATAACTAAGGAAGGAAAGGGACAGGTAGGGAAGGTAACCTTTTAATAAGCTACCTTCCCGGGCTCTCTGTGCCCATGCATTGCAGTGGGTGTCACATCACAATTGCTTTGTAAGCAGATCAACAGAAGTGGCTTGTGAACTGCGCTGGATCAAGACGAGAGTGCAGAAAAAAGGGGGCATCTCAGTGAGAGGGAGTTTGCGAGCAGGGTAGAAAGTCCGGCTTTAACAGGATGATTTATATCAGTGAGTATCAGAATCGCCCATAGGGAACTGGGATAAAAAGGGACACTTCCTCTGCAAACGCACAGCCACGCCAGCTTGCCCATATGCAATTACACCCCCCCATAACTCCTCGCAGGGCTCGAGAGGGGTCAGCTCCTGCCTCCTGGGGACCAAGCCCCAGCGGGTCCTCCAGCTATTTACGGCTCGGAGACAACCAGGTGTGCTTCCCCAGCAGACACCCTTCGGATCTCTCTCGGGGCAAAGCTTTGCGCCAAGCGAGACAAGCAAGTTTTTGTCTTCGGCGCAAAGTTTTCTCGAGTCGTCTGGACGCTGAAACAGCGCGTGCGATTTTCTAAAAGCGATCTTGAAGCGATCATGCAGTGTCCAGCCGATTAACACCCCGTCACCCCCATATACCACCCGGGGTTTTTTTTTTACACCCCCCCCACTTCAAAGGGTGTCTTGCATATGTGTGTGCAGCTGATGTACAGAGGCTACATCTCCTTCATCCCCCCAGCCTCAGGTTATCAGCATCGTCAGTTTTTCTTAACGCGATTGCGGAAAGCTTTTTTGGACTTTGCGAGGCATATTTGCGGCTGTCTGCTGCGCTGTTCTGACTCAAAACCCGACGTCTGTACGAAACGGGACACCTTACTTTTCAACTCACTACAGCCCTGTGAGGTGTGGTTAATTGGTGGGAATAAAGGCGTAATGACTTGACAGGGAGACTGCGATGATTCTTTAATGTACTTTTTTCTGAATACTGGCGTGTCATTTGGTTGGTAAAAGAGCAATAAGCAGGGATTCTCGGAAGGAAACAAACTGGTAACTTGTTCTTGGTGATTTATGCACAGGATAAGAGGCAGCTCACGTTTTGTCTTGGTGCGGGGATAGATTTGGATCTAGAGCGCTTGGCTGTGGGATTAGCTGGGCGTTTCCAGGCTCTTGCAAGCTTGGTGAATGCCACTTGGCTGGTGAAGAAGCCAAGGAAGGATTTTGCTGGCTCAGGTGAACAGTCAGTGGAGGGACAAGGGCTGCAATAGTAGAGACCCACTGGACTCGCCTTAGGGCTCAGAGCAGAGGTGAGTTCGCTTCTAGCAGCTCCTGGAAACTCCCGGGAGCACAAAGAAAGCGAGATGACTCCAAATGGCCAAATCCCCAACTGGGCTTGTATCTGAGACACCTTCTGTAACTCTAATTAGTTTGCCATTTCAGAGGCTGCATTACATTTTTAGCATTAACCGCTCCTGAACTGTGAACTACCGAATGGGATTATGTATATTAAATAAAACATGTGCTATAGACTCCCGCATATTTACACACTGGTGATACTTCCATCCCATAAATATACGTTGGGAATATAGAGTTGTAAATAGATATACATTCCTATGTACACTTACATGCATGCATATGGACTCTATTCATAGGCGTGTATATGCATTTAGCTTCTATGTGTATCTCCGCACACACCACACGCACGTTTGTTTATATGCGCACACACTCCCCATGAGCTATGTGTGCATATGCACAAACGCATTGCTACCTACATCCGGAGCTTATATGTTGGCTGAACCATCCTCTGGTCCGTAATAAATATAATTATTATCCTATTAATCATGCATTAAGTAGGTTCATTCTTCTCTCACCTTTCACCCCCCCTCCCTTTATTTTTTTTCATCTGGTTTCTTTTGCAGCTAGACCCAGCCAAAACAGCAGGTTCCTATGTTATGTTGTTATTGGGATAAATATATTAATCTCTGTTGAAAGAAGCCCTCTCTCTTTGGCAAATGAATCTCAGAGTTCCTCCTGAGACAGCTGAGGGACTCTGTCTGTCTGTCTCTGTGCCTTTTGCATGTGTCCTGTGGAAATTGTCGACAGTTTGGAGGGATCCTAACCTTGATTTTTCAGCTTTGAGCTCCCTCTGGAAGCGGAAAGAGCAATTACTCCACATTACTGTACATCTTTTATTGCAGTGATAGATCGCAGGTGTTTCAGCTGCTGCTATTGTCTGCAGCCCTCCCCGAGCCCTTCACTAGAGAAGCAGCTGCAGAGAAAGTCTTAGTTAACCTTCGCTTGACCGCAAGCAGCAGTAGCTGGAGCCACTCACTGGGTTAGGGCCCGATGCTGCAAAGAGTGCTGAGCTACTCCTGAGGGATGCTGAAGCCCCCCCACCCCAGCTCCCCTCTCCAGCCCAGGAGGGAGCCCAGCCCCGCCTCCCAGCATCGGGGCTGGCAAGCCCCCTCCCCAGTGTGGCCCTTCCCCGGCTACCCGCCCTGCATGTGCCACCCTGTGCCCACCTCCCTGCCAGGGCCAGCCTCTGGGGCGCTTCGTGGAGGACACAAAACAGTCTCCTGTCGTCGGTTTCCGCTGGGCCTGAGCTAAGACAACTCCCCCCAGCCCCGGGCTTTCACAAGGCAAAATGGAAGTGAACATTTCCAGTCCCAGAAGCCTATCTCCCCTCGCCCCCCCCACCCCTCCAGCTGCATTTATACAAATGAGGTCTCTATAGTGTGCGTGGGCGACTGACAGGGCTCCTACACTGTGTGGCTGCACTGCCTGTATATGGGATCCCTGGGATGGAGTTGAAGGCTGAAGCCTTCGGGTCTTATTTACACCTGTGTGTATGCAATGCTATTATACCACACACAGCAGATCAGTAGCTTTCCAACCCTCCTCCCCCCCGCCCCGCTCTCCCCTCGGGCATCAAGGAATTATACTACCTCCCCACCCTTTCTCCTATGCGCTACACCCACGTCCATAGCTTATACCCGGGCTTTAGACATACCTTTATGGATCTCAGGAGTCAAAAGCACCGCTGTAGCTAAAAGGGAGAGCTCTTTCTTATTTTGTTTTCGGGAGAGCTTTGCAGCATATAACCCTCAATTGCGGTGTAACTTGTAAAACAGCTTGGGAAAAGAATTGAGGGGAATGCAACCCTTATGAAAGCAATAAAGCATGTTTTCAACCTGGAGGTAGATGTAGGATAAGGACAGCTATTTAGATGTGGGAGCATATGCAAAAATGAGGAGAACCGAAGAAATACATAAAACATGAAGCAGGCAGAGCTTGTGTCTGGATGTGAAACGCCTGTGATGATTGTTTTTAATTTAAGCTATTTAACAGCCCTTTTGAAAGAAAGCCAGGATGTTCATTTCCAATGACTTACAAAGGTGATGGGTGAAGGCAGCCTGCTAGGCTGTAGCATCACTGAATAGCATTAAACTGTGTCATGGATCAGTGTCATGATGACGTATGACACAACACAGGGGATCATTATGAGTGAATAGCATAATAGACATGGAGAGTGGACCAAAGTCTCCTTGACAATTCTTACTCATATGTCTTGGGGGGATAGTTTTACATTTGTGATCCGTTTATTTGGAGCCAATTCTGAGAGAAAGACACGAAGCACATGACTGAATCATCCTAAATGGGATGAAGATGGGCTTATGTAGCACAAAGAGGAAAATCTGAAGAGGTCACCAGTTTAGGTGCAAAGCACTTGGCAAAACACGTGCTGTATCTAATTAAACTGGATGCTCCTTCCTGCTCTAGCCAGGCTGAGAGAGATGGCTAAATTCCGTATTGCCTCGATGTTGCACAGTGATTCACTGCGGTGTTAGTTAAGCGTTGCACACATTTCATAGCCCTTATTAGGACAGCCTCATATCAGCTCGTATCTCGAAGGATGTAACTCGTATCCTGTTTCTTTCTCACTGGCGTGTTTTGTGCTAGGATGTGCACTGAGAAGTGCTGAGATCTGAGAGCGGTAGGTAATAACCAGTCATGTTTGGCTATTAATTGAGAAACATAAAGGAGTAATATCAACATGATTTCCTCCAGCAGACAAGCAGACCACGACACTATACATGGCTTATAAAACCGTTCAACTAAATGGGATCTCCTCTGTAATTCTTTCCAGTATTTATCAACTGCAGCCCTTGTCTTGTTGGCACTTCCTAGGAAAATTCGTGGGTCAGGGGTTTTCTGGTGCGGTTCTTTTTAAAGCAGTTCACGTTCAAAAGTGAAGCATCGGGTTAATTTCTAACGTGCCACCTCTCCCCGGTTCTAGGTATTTACCATCAGGTGTCTTATTTGGACATCTAAGCATTGGCACTGTTGGGTGATGAAGCCCAGCAAGTATTTTTGCTGCCACTTTGCTGTTTCTATTATTCACACAATACAGAATTTTCTAAATTAGGCTCTGTTGACTCGAAATAATTTTCTTTGGGAAATTCAGCTAACAATTTTCTGAAATTGCTTTAAATTTCACGAGAGTAGGTTCGTAGGAGACCCTCTTTCCAGAGCTCATTCAGAGACATTTATCATCTAATACATACAGACACCGACGGGGGGGGGGGGGGGGGGGGGGGGGGGGGGGGGGGGAGGTGATGTGTGGAGAGAGAGAGAGAGAGAGAGAGATGGTATTTATATCGCCAGTAGTAGAGTGGATACTATTTTCCTTGAAACAGGGACTGACAAAAGAAAAACCTCTCTTTAGCCAAACTATTCCCGCCCCCCAGCCTGATAACGAAAAACTGCTGATCCAGATGTTGTAATAAGTCCACTGAATGTGTGAGCAGGTAATGCAGGGAAGAGTGACATTGTTAACAGAAAACATCTAATTAACAATGACTTCATTTGATTGGAAGGATGAAAAAGCCTTTTTAAATCAATCCAGATTTACTGGCCTAAGCACAGCCAATTTATGAATATGGAGGCTGAATTGAGTCTGCTTTCTTTCAAGATGTCATCCGAGGGGTAATAGTATAGGTGAAGTCATTTAGTTACACTGTGGAAACTTTTATAGTCCCTTTCTTGGGAATTTAATTCAGTGCTTCTTCATTTTATTAGGAACAGACCGACTCCATCAACTGCGCTCTCCATGTTTAGAGGCATGACTGCTTGAAGCAATTAGGCTCACCAATTAGCATACTTCTACTGACCCCAGCAACAGCACCGGGTCCTTATATTCTCCATTTCCCAAGGAAGGGGAAGATGGGATAAAACATGCATCCCAAGCAGAGGCAGCCTTCCCCAGACTCGGTAATGCCACGGCGGTCCTTCACCGGGGTTTGATCCGTGTGGGGTAGATTTCTAGCGCGCAAAACCACTCCCGAAGGCACCCCTCGCAACGCACTAGGACTGAAGAGCTGGAAGTCCAGGGAGAAAACCCTGCTGGGGTCTGTGCAATGGAAGCAGCCCACTGAGGAACAAGGCTGATGAAGGGGGAAGTAGGAGACTCATAGTTATCATGAGGGTGCAAGGCACAGGGTTGACACTCAGGAGCAGAGGGGGGACTTCTAGGTTCATGGAGACCAGTCATCCTCTGGGTCTGGATCTGGAGGACCCAGATCTGGGTCATACTGCTGTATTATGGAGTTAGGTAAGCCTCACCCAAACTCTTGTTGGGTCCTATTATCCCCCTGTTGGCAATGGAGGAACCAACCATGAGGGAGAGGTTCAGGTGGGCCACACTCCACAAGTGAGGACAAGCATTTGGGGCTCCTGCCAGTCACCTGCTGTGAACACTAGTCAGGTGTGAGCCAGGAGCTGTGCCAGGCTAGGTGGGCTACTGCTGGGGTCTTGACAGCAGTGAGAGCCCCGACTGTCCCGCTTCCCTACTCCGGGTAGGTCCTTCTGGCCCTCAGCAGGCTTTGACAGGGAGGACTCCCTGGCTTTGCTGGGGTACTCATTGACACGCGTCGCCTGGGAGCTCCCAGCAGATCAGGGGGATTGGTTGTAGCTCTGTTGGTCTAGGGACACAGGCAGGCAAGGTTCTTTGGGGAGATGTGCTATCTTTCATTAGACCAGCTAAGTAGTTGGAAAAAAAGTTCTTTGCAAACTTTCGGGCAAAAGTAGAGTCTCCCTATGCCCGCAGAAGGGTGCTTGTGCCCGAAAGCTTGCAAAGAACTTGGTTCCGGCTACTCAGTTGGGCCAATACAAGAGATCACATCTCCCCAAAGAGCCTGTCCAGCAGATCAGGGAAGTTAGCCACCGCGGCGAGGAGGATTGCTCCTGCGATCCGAAGGGGACGCCTCTTCCCCAGTAAAGCACTGGGGCTCACAGCAGGTACTGGAGAGCAACAGATTTACGGGCAATGTAATAAGGGACGCATCCAGATCCAGAGCCAGATCCTTGATCAGCATTTTAGCGAGGGCCTAGAGCTGAAGATTGATCATTAGGACCGCTCCCCCCGCGCACTGTGAGAGCATCAGGACCATCCAGGGTGGCTGGTGGCTGCATGCCCAGGCTCTAGCTTGGAAGCAGGTTCTCTGCAGCCCCCAGGACTCCCCAGCACTTACTCAGAGCCCGTCTCTCTCTTTCCTTTCAGCTCAGGCTGCTCTAAGCTGACCGGCTTCCCTAGTGCAGAGCCTTCCCCACGCCGACTTCCCAGCCAAGTCGGTCCGGACGATGCCTGCTCACAATGCCTGACCCTGGACAGCAGCAGGTGGGACAGATTCCCCGCGATCCCTGCAGGGGGATGTGGTATTTGGGAGCGAGTGAAGGCAAAGCCCCGTCCCGTCCCATTTCGGAGCAATGCATGAATGGGTTTCGGAGACTTAGGGCTTTAGGCTCTATTAAAATGCGAGGGGACCCACCGCGTGGAAGCAGATTGCTCTCAGCACCTGCCAGCATGGGGCCCTGGCGCAGCTTTGCCTAGCTGCAGACCTAGCCCCGCTCCCCGCCAGCGAGGGTCAGTCCCTTTTGCTCGGGAAGCGACCGATGTAAAATGCCAAGGCACAGAGGACCCAGCTGCCCCTTCGGAGCGATCTTCCCCATCGTTTGAAGCGGACAGAGCTGGCAGCAGAGGAGAGAGGGCTCCTCGCCCTGCAGCCAGCGCTGCGCTGGGGAAGTGGATCAGACTTAGCCTGGGCACACTCGTGCTGAAACGGCCAGGGCTGGGGGAGCAGGTCCCTCAGCCGCTGCCGACAGGGGAAGCTTGTCATTTTAGATCATTTTAGATCCACTGGCTTCAGGGAGAGGAGGAGGCAGGCAGGGGACAGCCCAGGAATTGAACAGCCACCTGCCCAGCGCCGTTCAAGGTCCTAATCACTGCACACTTCGATCCTGCCGCAGGAATCCGGGGAGCCCAGTGGTCAGAAAGCAGAGCCACTCGCCCCTGGCTTTCCGACACCACGGAAGAAAAATCTTTATAAAACGAAATAGGCAATCAACTGAAATCTATCCTCTTTAAATAAACTGATTCCTTAGTATTTTCCCAGTGTTGGTGTAAGTTGTTGTCTGTGATGTCCCCCAGGGCTCTTTCCTCTGCTCTCTGATTTGGTGTATAAAAGCAGCTCTGAATGATGGATTACTGTGTCATTGCAGCCTGCGAAGGATTAATTTGTTTCATTGATTTCTCTTTAGGCAGATTGCCAGAATTCGCCGCTTCCCACCTTTCCCCGAGACTTCCAGCAGTAATAGACAGTAATAGCCTAAGACAAATCAGCCCATTCTTGTAAAAATAGAAACACAAAATCCTGAAGTCCCAAGAAAGCCCTAAAGAAGTTCCTCCACCCCCCTGTGCTGTAAAACTGGGTTTTTTTAAAAAAGAAAATAAAAGATGTTTCTTTTTTTAATGATTTGTTTTTAGTGTGTGTGTGTTCAGTTAAATAAATCGGAGTGAACCTAAATAACGAGGGAGCATTCCGGAGTATTTTATTCATGTGTAACAACAGGGTTCGGTTTCATTTAAGAGAGTCTTAAACCCAAGGGTTATATCATGGGACACCCAATAGTTAATCTATTATCGATCTGTTGGTCTGTATAGGATATGGCAAAGAAATGTGGCTTATGTCAGGGCTCGGAGTCTGATGTGGGGAGAGGAGGGGCTGAACTCTTTCAGAATGATCTGTCTATAAGTTTTAAGAGAATTTGACTGGAAAATAAAAAAGAGGCCTTGAAAAATTTGACCAGGGTAGAGAAGCAACGGAGACAGACAGACAAGGTTTTCAAGGCAGAGGAGGTGAGAGGAGAATTAGGTGCCCTTGCCACTGTTTTGTGTTTTACTCTGTCCCCACAAGAGAAGTGGGGCTGCTCCATGTGTACACATGGGTCAGCTGTGCAAATCTAGTTGTTTTCACAACGCAGTGATGAAAATTGTATTGATTTAGTGTTCTCGAGTTAAACTTTATATGTAATTAGTCGTATAGTAAAAAGTAATATTGTCATGTGTTAATGTATTTTCTTCCCCGGCTTATGTAAAGCTATACCAGGCTGGAACACCAGCTTTAGACAGCATGGGCAGGCAGAGCAAACATTTTATTTCCTTTTCATATTTGCAATCTGATGATAGCCTCTCAGTTGCTCCTTTGAAATGAACAGAAAGTATTCTCCTACTGCCTAGCATGTACCTGATTCACATGCAATATCTCAGTGTTCCCAAAGTCCCAAACCCTTTTTTTCCCTCCCGGCAGAAAACACATGAGTTTCAAACTTCCTCCTTCACTTATGCAGTTCTATAGTTCATGTTAAATAAAAGCCTTTAGATGGGAACATTGCTGGTTTTCTATGATCTGATTCTAGAAAGTATTCCCTGTCATACCTAAGCAGCATTTTTGGTGTTCACTCCCCTCTTCTACAGCTCTTTTATTCCAAATAGCCTCAGTTGTCAATGTACTGGAGAATGGCACCAGCTCTATGTTAAACAATGCCCCCTTCCCTCATGTTCTGTGACTTCTTCCCTTTTTGGAATAATAAACCAAGCACTGACCAGCAGTTGAATTTCTGATAGGTTTTACTGCAAAGGCACTTGGAAGGTAAAGACATTAAAATAGTCAAACCTGAAAACCCCCACTTTCTCTTGCAATCATAGCCAGGACATAGAGAATTTCTACTCTGAGGCTTATTTGTGCTTAGCAACAAGCAGAGCATTCCTTTAAAATTAAGAGATTTAAGTGAGAAATGAGAATAATTTCCAGTGGGAAAACCTAGTTTTTACTTCTGACTGCTTTCTTTAGACTTCTGCAAAACCTTTTTGCTGCATTCCTTTCTGACCATTTGCTAATTACTAAGAAAATTTTATTTTGGGGAAAAAATGATTCCTGCATTGGTAGATTGGAGTCAGAAGAGTAAATCTATTCCCTCCCCTTTCCTATGTCTACAATAAAAGATGAATTCCAATAGAATCTACACTTCAAAGCTTAAAAGAAGCTTTGAAAGAAATAGAGTATGTTGGATTAGCAAACATTAACCTCTTACATAGTTCTGGACAACTGTATGACTCTCAGACCTATACTAAATGCATTATCCCTGTCCCTCATTCAACTGCAAGCAGTTTGTGTGAAGAGGCAGGCCCCACAGGAAAACATAACACTCTAATTTAAGAAAAAATATTTATGCTGAACTAAGTTCTTCTTTCCTAGGCATGTACATTTTTTTAATTTGATTATCATTTTTTTCCAATGTGCAGATTAGATTAAACCTTAGCACTGGATTCTACTGAGTAAGACCACACACACAATTTCCAGCTGTGACCTTGGGATCAGGCTATCTTCGGGCAAAATGGAGAGTTTTCCTATGCCAATGTTGGATTTACACATAGTGAAAGCTTATTTAGACTACCCACATGGTGCTCTGAATCCCTATAGGTTTCTCAATGGCTCTACATTATTAACACATCTACTCCCACATAGATGATTTGTGGGAGATTTGTGCATCACCAGAATAAATCTCTTTCCAAGAATCTGGTATCAAGATTACATTTTTGAAGCTATTTTTTAGAACTTGTTACTATTCAAGTAGTGAAAATATATTGAATGAAAATACAGCTTGATTATTTGCTGGGTTTGCTGCATTAGATACCAACACTGGCTGTGTCCAGACGAGCGGGGCCGTGCAGTGCGTGGTGCCGCAGACATGTCTGTGGCATCACATCTACACATTCAGCTGTTCTCCAGCTGCAAGATAGTAACATAGGGTTTTTTTTGACCCTGGGAGATCCTGGGGTCAAAAAAAAGTGGAGTGGCACACACAGGCGCAGCACACACCACCCCAAATGGGAGCCTGGCCAGCCAGAGCCACCCTCTGGTTGCCAGCCAGACTCCCAGTGGTAGGACTGCCGCTGCTGCTGCCCCAGGAGATCCCAAGGACCCCAGGTAAGGCTGCTGAGGCCAACCCAGTGCTGGCACCCACCTCCCTTATCCCACCTGGGGTAACCTGCCGCACTCCAGAGGGTGCGTGGGACAGGCATTCCTTGGGGGACAAGTAGCAGCGGCACAAGGTATGTCACTGCTTCTTGTCTCCGGGGAAGCAACCATTCATGCTTATGTGGATGTGGCCATTGTGTCCATTTGTCAGAGACTATTTTATACAGAAAACTTCACTGGTGGGAATGGAGTTATTTTTACCATCAGTCGAACACAGCAGAATCAGTACTGTAGGAAAAGCTACTTTTTAAAAGACATACTGGGCGTGTCTATACGTGCAATTAATGTGAAGCAATAAACTCCAGCTCAACCAGTGCTGGAGTTTATTGTTCCTGGGTGCCCATTTGAACACGTGCCTGTGACCACAGCATGATGAGCTTGGGCAGAGTAGCCCCAGCTGGCAGGGAGCTGGGGGGTCAGCCTGCCAGCCCTGGGCCACTCTAATCCAGCTCAGTGTGCTGCTGAGGGGGTGGCTGGGACATGATGATGCTGTAGCATGGGGCTAGCTGGCAGGCAGCCCCTGTACTGAAGCACCCTTGAGCCCCAGCCAGCATCTAGGTCAGTGTCTACACATGCATTGCTGCAGAGTAAAGAACTTCACTGCAGGATAGTACTTGTGAATTAGTCTGTTCTATCCTAATAGCAATGACATTTTATTGTGGAGCTAATTAGGCAGCTCTGCAGTAAATGTCTTGTGTAGATGCACCCACTGAAAACAGACTATTTTATATGCATGTGAACTTTAATAACTTGCATGGAAAAAATACTTTGATATCACAAAATGGAGCATCAGAGCATCTAACTTGGGATTCTTAGCCACGTAGGCCATGTCTTCATGTGCAGCGGTGTGCACTTGTAGAGGCACAAATAGCAGCAGCACAAACTTGTGCCCCTTTCTGCCCCATTGCACACCCCTGCACATGTGCTTCAGTGCACAGCAAATTGTCCCAGGTAACGGTAGGGAATGCTGGAGCCAGCACCTCTGCTGGCCCCAGAAGTATTACCTGGTATCCTGGTGCAGTAGGGCATGGATCCAGTAGCACAGAGCCTGGACAGCAGCCAGAGTGTTGCTCTGGATGGCCAGCCCTCCATCTGTTCCAGTGTGCGCTACTGATGCGTGATCTGTGCCAATTTTTTCCTAAGAGTATTTTTTTTTGCCAGATTTTGCCACCATGCTGCAAATTTGCAGTGTGGTACATGTTTTCACATTCTCTGTGTGTGGTTTGTGGTGCCACAAAACAGTTTGGTGTACCACAGACAGTACACCCCTGCACATTGAGACCCTCTCCTAGGGCAATCCACTTGCCTGAGATAGCTGCCTTGGCTCTGTGTACAATTCTTGCTTAAGAATGTCCAAAACAGCATGCCATGCAAGGGGGTGCATAAGATGGCCACCAGGAATGTTGGGGGAACGTTAAGTCTTAGACTCCTTCCCTCCATCACTCAGAAACAGTCACTGTATTGTAGATTTGTAGCCCTGAGCCCTTCATTGGATTTGGGTGCCTAAGGCCTTTCTTTTGAAAGGCAGCCAGAGGAGGAGGTTCCTATACCCTTTCCTCCATTAGCTCAGTGAGTAGAGCACTTACCCAGAATATGGGAGATTTGGATTTACATCCTACCTCTGTTGAGGGAATTTGAAATCACGTTTCTCACCAACTGGGGGGAGGCACTCCGTTCTCTTGAAGTTGTTCTGCTTTTCATGATGTAATTAATACTAATTTGGCCAGAAACTAGCATATGAAAATTTGACCCTAGAGCCTAGTGGTTATCTGATTTTCTGGGACATGAGTCTTGTCGGTTCAGATCCAATCAAGCAAAGGAGAGAACTGAACCAGGCACTGAGTATCCTGGATGAGATTTCTACCTACTGAGTTACTGGCTAAAAAGAAAGGGTGTGGTTGGGAGGCACCATTGCCTCCTCATCCATCTACATTTTGGCCAGATCCCAATCTATTAGTCACAGTCTATGAGACCAGCAGGTGGGGAAATGCATGCCTAGTAAAACCTAACAGGGTTCAGTTCGAGGCTAGTGATCGCAACACTGTCAATGGTTATCAAATGACTAAGGCCATTCTAGAAATTCCTAGAAGCAGAAAGTTAGGTAAGAGGTGAACGTTAATGTTGGAAGCTTAGCTGGCTAAGGGATTCAGGTACTTCAGAGTGAGGCAGCAGTACAGCAGGGATTTTGAAGATTTAAAATTTGGACTTCAGTGTCTGAAGTGGCAGTTTTGTGGGATTTAGATACCCAAGTGATTTTGTGGATCCATTTAGCCTCTAAAGCAATGTTAGGTGCCAGGCCATAAATAAAGACAGATGTGTGATAGGCAGTCAAACTGGCTGAAGCTTTTATTACTCCTAAGCAGTTGAACTACATTGAACAAACTAATCCCCAGCAGGGATGACCTTGTAGAACAGACACAGGCAAGTAACTGGTATGCATTTTAAACCAGGACAGTTGTGGGAAACACTGCTAAAGTCAGCACAGCTGGCAAGACTCACCCGGGGGCTGAATGCAGGCACTGCAGTGGTTCAGCCTGGTGTGCTAGGTGCAACCTTCATCCAAAGTTAATGATGAGGTCTTATCCTCTACATGTTAGAAGTTGTTCAGCGTGAGAGCACAAACGGAGCTAGTAACTTGATCCAACAGCTTCCTTAGATCATGCTTTGTCAACACAGGCTACCTGCCTGGAAACAAATCAGTAAGCAGACACCACAACAACACACAACCTGCACCACAAACAGATGGTCATGGCAAGGTCTCTAGTCTCCTAGGGAAGGGTGAGATACACTGCAGAGAAAGACACATTTCTGTAAAGCTAAATCAAGCAGAAAATCCTTGCGGGATTTTCTTCCCTGATTCCAAGACATTGGCATTCTAATGCCAGAGATCTAAACGACGAACCTGCAGCATAGGCAGCGTTATGAAGACATAGCAGAACAGCTGCCTCTGAGATGGAAAAACATCAGTCCTTGGCCATCAGAAAAAAAATCAATACAGGAACTGGTAAAAAAAAAATTCTGACAAAAGTTTGTTTTGAAGAATGCTGATTTGATAGCCCTAAAAATGCTACACAGGAAAGCACCAATTTCATGAATATTTTTTTGTGGTGAAACCTCAAAACATTTTCTCCAGATAATCTCAAAAAAGTTCACTTTGACTTTTTAACTTTGTCACATGTAATAACTTAACTGTCAAGGCAAAGTTAAATCAAAACAGTCTTACCTTATTAAAATGAAAACTTTCAATAAGTTTGGAACAAATTATTTGGTTTGTTTCATAACAAAATCTGAATTTTTTGATTTTCATCCCAATATGAGACGATACCAAGTTTCAAATCTGACAATTTTCTACAGGAAACAAGTTTTGTTTGTTGGTCAGCTCCAACAGGCAGAGGGAATACCATCATTCGGAAGGAGGAAAACAACATTGTTTTTTCACGTGGGCACATTGGCAATGAGGTCTTACTAAAGCAGCATACAGCCCATTGTATAAGTTTCATAAAAAGATTGGAGGACTGTAGGCCCAGCTACTAGACAGAATTGATAAGTAGCCACTGGAATGAAAGGGTAATTTTTCAGTCAGGACCCTGAATGTCTGACCTGACTTATCAAAGACATCCACAACAACAGAGAGCAGCTCCCTTCTTTCCTCAGAGGCATATATGCATGCAGTCATACTTGCATTTGTCCATATGCGTGTGAGTAAGCAGACAGCTGCCAGACTCAATGCAAGCTCTGAGATCTTCACTTGCTCTGTTGAGGAAAGTAACTTGGCCTTTCTGGATCTCCAGCCACACTCTTGCCAGTCCCCAAAGTAAGCCTAAAACTACCAGGGTTAGAATAAGAGAAAGCTAGTTTGCCAAGGCTTTGACACTTGGCTGGAATGGTGTTGTAGCAACAATTCCATGGAAAATTAGTTTTCCCAGCTAAGAACACTATTTCATTTGTCTTAGGGGTGGAGGGGGAGGGAGAATTAGCCACAATTTCTGTTGTGTGTGTGTGTCTAAAAGTCTGCTGAATTTTATTGAGTTCTCCAGGATTTTTTTTTTTTTTAATTCAGCTAAAAAGCTCACTGATTTCAGTTACTACCTGACATGGCACTCAAATGGTTAATACTCGAACAGTTTTGAACAGTATTTAGAAAGGAAGTATGGTCTCTTGCCCATCCATTAACCTCTGCTATTATGGGGCTTTTATACCAATGGTAGTAAAATTCACCTCCCTGTTGCATGCGTTGTTATATCAAAGATCAAAGTGCTTTCGTTCGCTAAAACATGGAAAGTATAGGATAATTAAATCTATTAGTTTTGTTAAAACTCAGTGTTTAATGAATAACAAATTTCTCCTCATCTACAAAGGGCACATACACCAGTGCCAAAGATTAATGAACAGGAATCTGTTATTTTAGTTTTTACAGGCATCATTGTATTGATACTGTATTTTTTTGAGAGCACCAAAAGTCAGAAGTACATGACTTACAACACCAGAGCCTCATTACACAATTGCAGGCACTGTATTAAAAATGCTAGGATTCTGCGTAGTTCCAGTGCTTTTGCATAGCTGTTAGAATTAGTTACACCATTCATTTCTCTCACTTTGGGCTACGTTAAACAGAGTTAAAGAAATATAGTTTTGGCTCCAAGCAGCCTTTCAGTTTTACTACATTTAAGAGTGCTGAGAAAATCACTATCATTAACAAAGCTATATAGTAGAGTGCTTTTCTGTGCTATTTCTGATCTGGCTTGCATTGCTGGAGTATGCAGCTATGTGAAGGTAGCTGGGTGGCCTATATGCAATAAACTCATAGAAACAGAGTGATTCATAGCTAGACATTGATGGGACTGTTTGCATTAATCAGGTGATCAGGATTTGATCCCACCCTGTAGTGAAATTGCCTTCATTCTCTATGGCTGCCAGGATGAAACCGTTCAAAATTATTAGAGGTCACAATTGAACAAAGAATTTATATCCACTGATTTCAATCAGACTTCAGTATTAAATAAGTGACTTGCTGTATCAGGGCCTAATCCAGGAAAGAGTTCAAACCAGACCAAAACTAGAACTTGTGCTGATATTTCAGACTTGCTGCTGAAGACATAAAATGATGAAGTACTGTAAGGTTTACATTCTTTCCTTAAGTGATTTTTTACCATTCTAAACCATTTTTAAAGGTGACATTGCCAGGTCAAAAGTACACATCAAAACCCACCTTTTCCCCACCCCACCCAGAAACCAATCCCACAATCAACTCTACTTTCTATGTTTTAGCAAACTGAATCACTTTGATCTTTGATATAACAACACATACATAGATTACCTTTACTATGTTTCTTTTCTCTATAGGCAATAGGGTCACATCCTCATGAGCAAGAATATGCACTTTCCTGGGGAAAAATAGCAGCAGCACATATTTGTGCTCTGCTACTTGTCCCTGGGGAATGCCCCTGCATGTGTGCTCTGGTGTGTGGCAAGTTACCCTGGGTGGGATAGGGGAGGCTGGGACCAGCACCTGGGCTGGCCCCAGCAGCCTTAGCTTGAGTCTTAGGGGCCTTCCGGGCTGCAGTAGCAGTGATCTGGTTGCATGGAGTGCCAGCCAGACTGTGGCTCTGGCTAGCCAGGTTCTGGTTTCAGGTGGTGCACGCTGCCACCAAGTGTGCCATCCTGCTTTTTTCTGGCATGTTTTTTTTCTAATACTGGGAGATCCCAGTGCCAAAAAAACCTGCTGTGCTGCTAATTTGCAGTGCAGTGAACACATGCATGTATGGTGCATATAGTTTGTGGTGCCATAGATAGGTTTGTGGCATTGCAAACCTCACTTGTGTGCTTGTCTGCATGCACCCGAGGAGTTTTGCCTCTAAACCGTTTGCCCCAACACTGCAATATTAGAACAAAATGCATTTAACAGTAGTTTTTTTCAGTATTTTTGCTGCTTTCCTTTTCGCCCCTTTTTGGTTTTTTTCTTAAGTTTAACTGGATATTACATTTCACTATTTTAATTTTAAAAATCAGACTCTGGTCTTCTTGCCTTGGTGTAATGCTGCTATGTATGGGCTAGCAATATCATTGTGGATTTATGTTAAAAATTGAGGTGGTTTCATTAGAATATTTATAAAAGCTTTTTTGGGATTTTTACAAAACTTGTGTCCAAAAGAGTACTTCTGCAAAACTTAAAATCACAGTCTAAATCTCATCTGACAGGGTCCCTTTAAAAATGATTACCTTTTTTAGAGGTGGTGTAAAACTTCAGCTCTGATCTTTAAAAGGTACTAAGAAAATTTTTGTAAAACTAGGGAGGGCTAACCATTGCATCTTGGCCACACTCCAATTTGACTAATTACATCCTGCTTTCTGAAAGTCAAGTTTATTTGGGGTCTTCTCCAAAGCCCACTGAAATGAAGGGGAAACTTCTCATTGATTTCAACTGACTTTGAATCAGGCCCTTGGAGAAGGTACTCTTAACTCTGCAATGAATTGCCACATAGTATTGTTTTAAGTTGCCACATTCAAGTCCAGAGCCTGGGTTGCATTTCTTTGCTGGGTGAAGTTATGTGCATCTTCCTTGTATTATTTTTTAATGTAGAATTAGCCTTTGGTTTTTAAGTAGATTCTGATTTCCACATCTGGATTGCAGACAAAGAGCTTGTAAAGTGCATATGATCCTTGTACAACACCAACACAATTACAAATGTATAATGCATTTGTATGTATGTGTTACATTCAGTGAATGTAATTTTATTATTTCGCTAGATATATTTTAAACAAAATTACATACAGAGAAAGAATAAGTGACAAAATATTTAATAGATACACTCCATACATTTTACATTGGGCAACATGCCAATAATGATACACATATCACAGCGTGAAAGATCTAGTTACTTTTAGAAAATGGTTTTGCTTAGATCTAACATCAGAATATGTAAAATATTATGATTAAAATTAGAATTTAACTAAACAAAAACACAACTGGACACCAAATAGAAGGGTGACATTTCTCAGCTCATACTATGTTTTCCTGTGTAATATCAGCTGTCTAGTTAACATTCACATTCCTATAGTAAAAATCCATAAAGAAAAACCAGATTTAAAATTCTGCACTTTTATATTTAAACAATATATGGGCACCAAACTTTAACCCCTGCATAAACAATATAAGGTTTAGGGTAATTTATATTTCCTTGTTTATACTTGTAATCGGATTACTGTTAAAAATCCATAGTTTGAGGTCACATGCTATTTGCCTCTCAGATTATAGCATAAGATGATTTTTAGCAAGGGAAATAGGGTGAAGATGTTACACAGATGCTATGCTATATGAATTATGGCATTTCTACAGTTATAAAACAACTCAAGAAAATGTACTGTAACAATATGATCTATACCAGGATTGATTACCCTAAAAAATCTTTCAAGAGGAAAAACAGAACAAAAAAAAGAGAGAGATAGATTGTTTCTATTGATGCTCTACATCCTAAATGGTATGGCTTCCATGGATATAATCTAGCATATAGTTGTTATGTACAATGGTCACTCTTTTTGTATAATTATTACAGATATTAAAAAGTCAAATATATTCCTTCTAGTAAATATGCATAGTTTAATTTGTTCTGTGGAAAGAGAGCCAACTATCAGAAATAGCAATAAAAGTCACATAATGAAATAAGAATACTGGAAAATCCAAGGATTTTAGAATGGTCCATTATTCATTCAATTCCTGGCAGCCTTTATGATTACAAATCACTTGATTGACTAACTAGACATTCTCAAAGTGAATTATGAATCAGGTTCATTTTTCCTGGTTGAGAGTTGGTACATGTTGTAACTCTTCTACTTTGTGATATATCAAGTTCTTGTAACAGTAATAAGAGATATAATCAACTCTTTATTTCAGGACAAATAAATTGCCTTTTCAAAAATGAAATGTGGTTGCTAACATTTTAACAGTGTGCAATGTAATTCCTTCCTGCTATTCTCAGAGTGCAATCTGCTGTGATGACATAGCTTTTAAGTATTCGACTTTGCTGAAATTATTTTAAGAGTCTTATACCTTCAGTCAATGCCCACTGACCTCAATAGAAATTCTACACTTCAATCTAGCATACAATCCTTTTCTTTGAGAAAAACAAGTCTCTACCATCTAAATATGGGGCCATATTTTTCCCTTTTGTAGTCACATCTGACTGTCTCAAATCTATGCCTGGAAACACTGAACAGTTTTAAAGCTGTTTACATTTTCTTTGAAAATAAGCAAAAACGAATCCCTGCTAAAGTGTGTTTGACCCGTGGAAGGAATCAAAACTTGTGGCAGAGGTGATATTTTTTATTAGACTAACTAGATATTTGCAAACAAAATTTCTTTATTTGTAAGCTTTTGGGCACACACACCCTTCTTCAGGCATAGAAGAAAGCAAAGATTGTAAAATTTCTCCTAGGTGGAAATGAAAATTCATGTTTTCACAAACAATTTCAGATGAATTTTCGTTTCCACCCAGGATACATTTTACAATCTTTGCTTTCTCCAATGCCTGAAGAAGGGTGTGTGTGCCTGAAAGATTGCAAATAAAGATTTTTTTTGCAAGTATCTAGTTGGTCTAATAAGAGATACCACCTTTGCCACAAGTTCTGATTCCTTTTGCCTGTAGACCAATATGGATACAAACCTGTATACCTTGACCTGTGAGTCCCTTTGTCTGAAAAAACTCCTGTGTTAAAATTATGCAAGTGGAATGACTGGAAGATTGGGATGGGAGTTATAGGTAGAACAAAAGCACAATTGGATCTCTGCCAAATGTGCGGGATGCAGTTTATTACAGAAGAGCCAAAAATAGATTAATATTGGATCCTGCTTGGGTCTGCAAAGTGGTGGACAGTGCAATAAGCATCCTTGCCTTGGGTCCATGTGCCAGGCCATGATTGATAATCCTGCACTCTGCTTTTCCCTTCCTTTTGCTAATGCTCCTTAGCATGAGGAAGGACAGACTTCTGCACTAACTAGCAAAGCTAGCTGCTATACGAGGAAGTGGCTAAAGGGATGTGGCTCTGGCACTGATGACATTAGACAGATTGGGCACTAAGCACATATTCTTCTCCACCTATTGGCCATGCCTGTGGATTTAGGCACCAATTTGTGATTCCATCCTGTTCACATTCCTAAAAATTCATCTGCTTGTGTAACATGCCACCCACTGAGCTTTCAGACTGACTTTGGGACTAGAGCAGGGCAAAATAAAATCACACTTAGGCACCTACATCCACTTGTAGGCCTAATAGTGGACCAGAATCTAGCTTACTGTTTACAACCTCTCTCAGACCTGAATGTCTACAGCTGTGCTTCCTAGAACAGTAAATCTCACTACTGATCCACACACTCGGTTGTATTCAGAAATCCCAATACAGTTCCTAATTTTTACACAGGAGAGAAAAAAATTGCCAATTAGGGAGCCTAAGCCAGAATGAGTACTTATTTTGGTTCTGAGTAAGGTACAGACAGGGACTCAGTGGGGCCCAAACCACTTCTAGAATAATTTCAGTTTTTATAAAGAACATGAACATACGAAGATATACCATTAAACCAGGATATTTGGAAAAATATTTGTTTAACCAGTTTATTTTTCAGAAAACCTTAATGGGGTAATTTGTTTTAAAAATGATGCTTTAAGACTTCTGATTTGCCCCTTCCCATCCTTTTATCTGGTTTTTAATCCTCTAACAACCTTAATTAAATGTTGAGTAGTTTAAATTGTCATTAAACAGCTTTTATGGGATTCTTTTTATTTCTGATTACATCATGAATACAGATTATCAAATGCTCTATTCATTTTAAAATTGTGATTAAGAGTATAATCCCAAAAAGATGTTTATAATTAATGCAGAGGAGTTAAAATTGTTAAGGGAGTTAGGGGATTAGAAATGAGATTTAAGGGGCGACCAATGGGGTAAAATCAAAGCTCTCATAGTTTTAAAATCAAGTGGATTAAGAGATTGATCAGAATAGAAGAGGAGGCAGGTCAAAAGTTGAGCTAATGTTTCAAGTAGAAAATTCACTTTCCTTGGCCATCTGCTGGTCCCTCAAGAAAATCAGTGTGGAAATGGGGGTAGACATAGTGTTATTAATCAAGGGAAGGAAAAACAGTATGTTGCATGTCTACCTAAGTGATGGACATCACTAGCAGAAGGCATGGCACATGAAATAATATGGAAAAGCATCTCAAAATGCAGCAAAACTGTGGCCAACCATATTGAATCCACTGTTGTGTGCGCACAGCAGTGGCCAACCATATTGAATCCACTGTTGTGTGCAAACAGCAAAACCTATACAGACGTTTAACCCACTGCACTCTGTGGATTTTCACAGTGAGTTACTCCTTGGTAGTTGTAAATTGTTATGCTGGCCATATGCCTGGTGTACACCACTGTGTGGATGTCTTTCTACATTTCACTGTGTTGGTTGTATGTGCATTACAGGTGACGGGGTCTTTAGGGTGGCAGAAAATTTGCTAGGCTATTTCTCTTACTGTTCCTACATTTTTCTTTGGGGATTCATTCAGTGCAAGTCTTTTGGTGGCTGATTCTTTGCTTTGGCAATTCCCCTGTTTTGGTAACATGCATATTACATATTGCCTTATGCTGTTTCTAGCATAATGGTACTGAAAACAAGAATATAACTCTTAAGCATTTGTAAGGTGGAAACAAATGGTTTCCTGTTACTTTTTCTAATAGGTTATTATAATAAGCTATTAGAAACTTCTTTGCTTTGTGGTATGCACCAATGAAGCATATGGGTTTTTGATTGGTTTAATTTATATTGCCATGTTTGACCTCTTAATTTGTATACTGTGAAAATACAAGCAAGGAAATTCATCCTAGGGAAAATATCTCCAATTTTCTTACCATCTTCACTGTTTCTCATTCTCCCTTTCTTAACTAAGTTGATCATATGGGAATTCCTTTGAAAGTATAAACCAAATAGCAGTATTTAATTTTAAGCAAAATGGTAGTCACTTGCTCACAAGTAGCCTGAGAGTCCTCAGATATACAACAGAGTCCAGTAGGAGCCAAATTTGGTTCTCAAGTTGCATAAGCATTAAATTTGGAGTAACTACCGTGCCTTCTGTTTAGTTACTGTGGATTTGAAATGGTCCAGTAATAAAACTGGTGTGGAACTGGTGTGGAACATGTAGCAGAGTCAGAATTCTCCTTTCTAGTTCTCACAGACTCATTGCTGGAGATTCTGCATAGGGAATGAATGCAGAATATGAAATAGATTTACACTTGCAGATATGGGAGGAAAATTTTGCCCTAAATTTTTAACCTCACAATATATCTATAGTTAACTGTATATATTTAAAATGAAAAAGTGGTAGAAGTAGGTCATACCACAGAAGATTCAGTAACAGCAGGGGTGTCTGCATATGAAATTAATGTGAAGCAATAAACTACGGTGATTGTTGCACCAGAGTTTATTGCTCCTGAGTGCTGTTTACACATGTGCCCGGGACCACAGCATGTTGAGCTAGGTTGGACCAGCTACAGCTGGCAGGGGGCCCAGGAGGTCAGCCTGCCAGCCTGGGGCTGCTCTAACCCAGGTCAATGTGCTGTTGAGGGGCTGGCTGCAGCATGAGGGTGCTTCAGTGTGAGGCTAGCTGGCAGGCAGCCCCCACACTAAAGCACCCCTGTGACCCAGCCAGCCTCATCAGTGTCTACACATGTGTTACTGTGCAGTAAAGAACTCCCTGTATTTACAAGTACTAACCTATGGCAAAGTGAATTAGTTTACTATGGCTTAATAGGGCTGCACGTGTAGATATGGAAACTTTACTGTGGAGCTAATTAGCAGCTCTGCAGTAAATGTCTTGTGTAGACATGCACGGTTACATTCTGTGTTCTATAATGTGTTGCATATAGTTTTTAGCAGCTTACCAGATCCTTAGTCCTGATTCAGTGCTCTTGCATCAGTAGCTGAGAGATAGCCTAAATCAGGGGAATCCTTGGAATCATTATAGTTTGTTGTCATTACAACATCTTTTAGGCTGCTGTAATATGGGCCCAAAGACAGATGGGCACTTGAAAGACTGAGACTGCAGAGAGAGAAGACATACAAGTGACAAAAAGCTTAGATCTTTTGGTGAACTCAGCATGTCCACAACAGGTAGAGGGCCAGGTACCCATACCATGTAATAGGTAGACACATATAGCCCAAGGAACAGAGAATAAAATATAAGAACGTTAGAAGAAAGGATGTTACATGTTGCTGCACACATTTGGTTTGCAAGCTAAAGCAACTGACATGCCTGATAATATAGGTTAGGCGTAGATGTTTGGTGAGGTTAGATCACGTTAAAAATGGCCATCTGATCTAACTTAGTTCACCCAGCTGCAGACATTACACTAGAGTGACCTAAGTAGGGATCTAAGTCTGAACTGTACATAAGTTCAGCAAGTTTAGTTCAGTTTAAAAATGGCTGACCTGACCTAAGTTAACTGTACCTCTGAGGTAGGCTAGCTTAGATTGAGTCCGGTGAAACCAATCTAACTGAATTTCTGTACAGTTCCCAGTGTAACCCTGGGGCAGGAATAGCCCATCTGCCGGCCCCGGCCCCAGGGCTGCACTTTTCCTTCCTGCCCCCTATCTGGGCTATTTTTACTCCCCCTGTCCCCTCACCCCACTCCCAGATGGACAACCCTCCTGCTGGCCCCCCCAAAACTTGCCACCCCCCATCTAACAAGCCACTCCCAATGCCTGTTTTAATAGTATTAATAGTGCCAGGAGCTGAGGAAGTAAGTTAGGGTGGAGGGGAGGGGCAGGTAGAATGGGGGTTCATGGGGTGGGGTGGGGACTTACTCATTTGGAGTGGGTTGGGCAGCTAGAAATAGCCCCTGGTCTGGGTGGGAAAGAGAGCTCCCCATCCTCCAAGCCCTCCCAATGGACCCTGCTAGACCCCCTGATCCTGCCAAACCTTCCCAGATCTCATCAACCCCCTGCAGACCCCACTTGCCACCCCATCCCTCCAAGGACCTTGTGGACCCCACTTGCCTCCCAGATATTGCCAACCCCTGTTAGACCCCACTAATCCCTGCTGTGGACCCTGCTTCCCCCTTGATCCCTGCTTCAGGCCCTGCTTGCCTCATGACCCCTCTGTGGATCCCACTTTCTCCCCCAGTTCCTCCTGCAGACCCTGCTCGCAAAACAGATTCCCTGAGGATTTAATCAATTTATGTAGTATAGTCTACCTTTGACAGAACGCTTTCTTTTATAATATTGTTGGCTAAAATAGTGGTTTGTGTTGGGTTTGAGAATTTTTCATGTTACTTCTCAGAGTAACTCAAAGGATCTCAAATATAACAGATACTAAAGTGAGGGTGGAGAAGAGATAGAAAGAGAGAGATTGGATAGGACATGGTAGTAGCATAATGAGGGGTGGGCAACTGCAGCATCAGCCTTGGGTGCCCACTTAGAGTGGGTGCAAGAACAACAGCCACCACCAGAGATGGCCTTAGGGAAGGCAGGCAGAGGTGGGCAGGCAGGGGTGCAGGACTGGAGCAGGCTCCACTCTGCCTGCACAGCCTGGCCTGGCTCCTCCTGAGCAGTGGCCTCAGGGACACTAGGATCTCAGGGGCACTAGCTCCCAAGCTGCTGGCAGATGACATCACCCTTGCCCCATGTTGCCCCCTAGTGAGCTGCTGGGGTGGCTGTGCCCAGGGGTCTGCTATGACAGGGCAGGGACATGTCCTGCTAGTGCCTAAGCCTGGTATGGGGCTGGGACTGTGCAGGCAGAGAGCAGCATTGGTGGGGGGAGGGTGGGACTGGAGCAGCGCAAGGTGCTTACCTGCTCCATGCTCCGTTGGGTGTAAGGTGGGGTGGGGTGGGCCAGGACAGGCACATGGAGTAGAGTGAAGCAGAGTTAGCATCTGGGAAGGGAATGTTTGTTTAAGGGAGGAGAGGAAAGTTGGGAGTCAATCAGGATATGGTGAGGCTGGCCTAGCCCATTCCCTACCTCCCTCTACCCCAATCCCCTATGCTGTGCAGGATTTCAGGGCAATGGGCGTGGGGGGGAGGGGCAGGTACTGCCCTGCATGACTGAGCTGAGGGTGCTTGAGGGGACCCCATGAGGGTGGGGGTGGTGACTGGGCTGGGCTGGGCACTGCTCCTCCTGCCTGGGGAAGGGATTAGCTATGGTGGACTGGGTTGGTGGGTTGTTTGGCACCCCCTTGACTATGGTGCCCTGGGAAATCATCCACATTGTCCACCCCTAAGGCTGGGTCTGGCCACCACCCTTGCTGGCCCAGTCCTTCCTGCAGCTGGCCTGGCCCTTGCTGCCACCCCTATTCAGTATGGTTGGAGCCAAGATTTTGTGAAGTGGGGTGACAGAGCAGCAGCTGGTGCTGCAGATATGGGTGCACCCCTGCTCTCTGCTCCCCTCACCCACCAGGGCAGGCAGACCACCCTACTGGAACAGCAGCTGGGGACAGTTTTTAAGGACCCAAATCAGGTAATATCGCCCCCCGCTCTCAGCAACCCCTTCCTTCCTCTCCATGCTCAGCAGTATGTCCCCTCCCCTCCCATTTCCCCTCTCTCCTGCCTGCTGCTGCTGTCTCCACTGTTTAGCTGGCCTGGGGGTGGGGAAGCTCTCGAGTTTTTCCTGTCCACTCCAGCCAGGCTGTATGGGGAGCTAGGCTTAGCAGGGGATACCAGCAGTGGCAACAGGCAGGTTCCCCTGCCCTGTGGGGAGGTGGCAACACGCAGGAACATCCATGGGGATTGGACAGGGAATAGAAACATTCCCAGTGCCATCACTGCTGCTGTCTTGGGCTGATCCTGGCTCTGGACATTGCCTAGCTACACCAGGGTATGAGTGGCTGCTGGAGACAGCAGTGATGGTGGCAGCAGCAGATGGGACAGGGCGGGAATGGGAGGGGAGGAGATGTTCTGCTGAGCACAGAAGCAAAGGGGAAGGAATTCTTACTTGATTTGGGGACTTAAAAATGTCCTTGGCTGCTACTCCTGTGGTGTGGTCTGGAAGGAGAGTGCAACCACGTCATTGCACCTTTTTAAAATCTGCCCCTGCTGCTCAGGGCGCAGACACTGATAGTTACCCCCCTGGGAAATGGCAACCCTTGGGATTCAAACTGAATAACATAAAAATGCATTTTCATTGGATCAAAGAGTTTGAAATATTGTAATAACTCATAAGATTGATTTTACATATTAGATATTTACTAAGTTGGAGTTTCATTTACTTAAATCTTTTTTCTCTAAATTTACCAGCTTTAATTATTGTTATAAAGATGAAACAAATAACCTGGAAGCAATTCTTATACAGTATCAATAGAAATCCAAATAGCTTAAATATAAGTGATGCAAAAATATACAGCACACATGGAATTCACACCAAGTATATGCAAAGCAGAGTGTTAACTATATTAACCTTGCTCAGTCAGAAATTTTCAAGAAACACCACCATATTTTTTTGAAGCGTTCATATCTGTCATTTAACTGATGTGATCTTTGCTAAGTTTGCCAAATCACTGAGGCCTGAATACCATTCAGCGATGTTAATTTTGTTTCCCAATTTTCAGCTTTTAAACAATTATTCTCCTGGCAATCATTCTAGCCTTGAGTATAAATAATATTTCAAGCCCTTTGTTGATATCCAGAAAATGTTGTATATCTACATTAAGAGATTCTGGGATCTAATGGGAGAACCATGCATATCATTAAGCTGAAATGCC